>NC_029781.3:52357124-52393060 GCF_000817695.3 Arachis duranensis
ACAACAGATTTGTAAATTTATTATTTTTTTAAATTTTAAACTAAAAATTTTTTTTCTAGTTGTAAAAAATTATAAAATTCCAAAAATATGCAAAAAAATTAAAAAATTAAAATTTTTAATATTTTGAATTAATTCTTCTTAATTTGTGAACAAATGCAGCAAAAAAAGTCAACTGTCAGAGTGTAGCATTATCCGGTGAATAAAAAAATAAAAATATTTTTAAAAAAATAAAAAATTTTAAAAAACTAAATTTTTTATTTTTGAATTTTTAAATTATATTATTAAGTGTTTTATCTTTAAATAATAAAAATAAAATAAAGTCCAGCAATATCTAGTAAACAACAGATCTGTAAATTTATTTTTTTTAATTTTTACACTAAAAAATATTTTTTGCTAATTGTAAAATAATAAAAGATTCCAAAAATATCCAAGAAATAAAAAATTAAAATTTTAAATTTTTTAAATTAATTTATGCTTAATTTGTGAACAAGTGCAGCAAAAAAAAGTCAACTGTCTGGGTGTATCATTATCCAGTGAATAAAAAATAGAAAATTTTAAAAGACTAAAATTTTTATTTTTGAATTTTTAAATTATATTATTAAATATTTTTTATTCAAATAATAAAAATAAAATAAAGTCTAGCAATATCTAGTAAACAATAGATCTGTAAAAACTCAAAATCTCAATACTTTTTATCCAAATTTTTTGAAATTAAGAGCTGGAAATTCAGAGAAGAATTCGTGGCTTACCTCAAGAACAAAGTTGTGAGCTTTGTAGTGCTCGACGCCGCGGTTGCATGGCTGCAAACGGTGCGACGATCGGAGCTTCGGATCGAAAGTTACAAGGATTTGAGGATTAAGTGAGGGTTAGGATTTGGGAATTGTGTTCTTCCCTTCTCCCCTAAAGTGTTTCAGCGTGTGTGTGTTTAGAATGGGGAGGGAAGGGTTGTGCCCTTCATCTAGTTGGATATTGGATTGGGCCAAGGGCCCAATACATGTCTGATTAGCCTGATTTGGTCCGTTCGGCCTAATCTTGGGCTGATTTTTTTAAAATTTGTGTCAAAAATCTTGTTTTAATTTTCTCTATCATATTAAGCCTTAAAAATTACATTTCTAATTTTCTAGAGTAAATTTTAATTTATGGGTTCATTTGTCATTAATTAACTGGGTTTTACACCGCTCCTGCTCCTCGTCGTTCAGTTCTCGCCACTGGATCTCACTGTGAGGGTGGACATCGCTGCTCCTCGCCCTTGCCGACGTCATCGCCTCACCTTCGCCGTCATCGTTGCCTCGCCATCGCCCCCATCTCGCTGCACCTCTTCCTTGTCGTCGCACCTCGTCTCGCCGCACCTCTTCTTCGTTGTCGCACCTCATCTTGTCATTTGTTTTGGTAATTATATTAATGGATTTTTAGTTTTTGTAATTGAAGATGAATTTAGGAATTTTTTATTATTGTAATTGCATGAGTTTTGTTAATGAAAGAGGAAGAATTTTAGTTTTGAATTTTGTTGATGATTCTGAGTTTTGATTGTTTTGGTTTTCTGAGTTCTGATTTTCTGAGTTCTGGGTGGGGGTGGGGGTGGTGGGTTTTGAGTTTTGTTGTTCTTCTTATGATTCCATTATCATTGTTGTTGTTGTTGTTGTTCTTATATTTCTTCTTATGATTCTATTATTGTTCTTCTGATGATGATGATAATGGTGGTGGTTGTGGTGGATTTTGGTTCAGCTTGGGTTTCTGTTCTGCTTCTGGTTGATTTTGGAGAAGTTTTGATGATGATGATGATGATGACCATGATGATAATGGTGGTAGTGGTGGTGGGTTCTGTTTCAGCTTGGGCTTCTATTCTATTTCTGGTTAACATTGGTTGATTTTGGGGAAGAAAGTGGAAGGGTATTTTCGTCCGAAAGACGATTTTAAAACTTAATTAAACCTTTGGGACCATTTTGTAGCGAAAAAAAGGCTGTGGATGAAATAAATTTTCAGCCCCTACCTTAGGGACCAAAATCGTACTTAACCCTTTTATTATTTATTTTAAATAATAAGTTTCTATTATTTATAAATTGACCATTAATTGTGTGAATAATAAATTTAGATAAAAAACTAAAATTGGCCATTTATTTCAAAAAAAATTAAAAAAAATCGGCATTACCGTTGAATTTACCAAGGGAATAATCTGACGATAATAGCATGAAAAACAACATATTGTGGCGCCAACATTACCGTCAGAAAAATCTGTCGGTAATCAAACAATTTTTTAAATAGGTAATCTGTCGGAGAATCTGACGGTAATTTTCGTCAGAAGAAAAAATTCTAATGGTAAACATTTATTGGCAAGATTTATACCGTCTGATTCCTTTTGACAATAATTCAATTACTGTCAAATTTTGTTCATTTTTCGACGGAAAATTCGAAGGTACTCAATGTTTTTCTTGTGGTAATATATCAAATACATTCAGCAATTCAAACCTGCAGTCCTAAATCCACTAAAGCTAGAATCAACTATCAAGAATCACTAATCACGTTATATCAAACACTTTCCGTAGTTCAAACCTACAATCCTAAATCCACAAAAACTAGAATCAATAATCAAGAATCACTAATCACGAGTTATCAAATACTTTCAGTATATAAAAGACTTAAAGTAGTACTATGTCGTTTTGCCATCAGGCCAAATCTTCATCCGTTTAATGGGAGGTGGTGGAGAGCATTAGCTGGCCGGCTTCTGCGAGAGCGTTCCAATGCCGCGGTGTCCGTTGTCGGAGGCAGCATCACCGAGATAGTGGGCTGCTAAGCGGATGGAGGCAGCGTCACCACCGTAGACGCAGGAACATAGTTAAAGTTAGAGACCATGATGAACGGCCGGTCCGATGCACTCATAAGTTGTGACGTCACCGGGGTAGTCAGAGTAGAGGGAAAAGATCCAGAATTCCTAGGGATTCTGGCAGAAACCCTCACTCTAGCACGACCACTAAGCTGATCCACAACACCTCTACCTGTCGTCATGTCTGCAAAGAGCATATCAATTAAAAATTTGCTAAAGATATTCACAACATCATTCAAAATGCTTAATCAAAATAAACTACGTTAAACTTAGTTAAATAAATATATTATCCGTTGAAATTAAATAAAACAAAAGAGGTAAGTGCACATTCCAACTTCACAAACATTTAGCAATAGATATTACTACATGTATAATTTTGTCTATATGCAAATAAAAGTCATCAATAAATCATTTAAAATGATCTCATGTTTGATTTTTTTAATTTATTGTCATTTCCACTCTTAAAATATATTGAAAACTAATGTGACTTATTATCGGAGTCTCTAATAAAAAATCAAACAAAGAGAACAAACCAACAATAATCAATACAAATCAACAATAATCAGAAATTCAGAACAAATCAACCTTATAAATTATAATGACTAGTTTAGAACAAATCAATAATAATCAAAACAAATTTTAATTAGAATAAAAATAAATCAGAGCTAAATAAGGAACACAAATCGGAACATGTTCTAATTAAAATTGAAACTAAACAAGTTCGGTACCCTAAATTCAGAATTTTAGAAAATCCTAAGTTCAAAACAAATTCAGTACCCTAAGTTTAGAACTAAATAAGGAACAGAACTTAGAACATGTTCTAATTAAAATTAAAACTAAACAAGTTCAGTACCTTAAATTCAAAATTTTAGAAAACTCTAAGTTCAAAACAAGTTTAGTAGCCTAAGTTCAGAATTAAATAAGGAACACAAATCAAAACATGTACTAATTAAAATTGAAATTAAATAAGTTCAGTACCCTAAGTTCTGAATTTTAGAAAACCATAAGTTCAAAACAAGTTCAGTGCCCTAAATTCAAAACAAAATAATCAATAATAAGGTAGCAAGTCGTTCAGAATCCGATTGCTACAATAGTGATGGCGAAAATGATAAGGAATGGGTCCCAGAGAGGAGGGGGCTGCCGGAGAGATGAGAGGGGTAGAGAGAGTGGGAGATGAGAGAGTTAGAGAGAGAGAGACAAATTCAAATGAGGGGGAAGAGTGTTCACGCTTCAAATTTATGGCACAATTACTGTCGGTTTTACAATCGGAAAAATCCAACGGTAATATATTGCGGGTTGCAAAAAGGAAATATTTCACTAAGTGGGTTTACCGTTGAATTTTTTTGCCGGTAAATCCGACCCCTAAAGGATACGCTATTTTTTTTTTAATTTTTCCTCCAATAATTATCGGCGATTTTATTGTCGGAATTGTAAATTCACCGGAAATAATTTGACCTGACAAATTTGATGCCTAATTTGTCGGTAAATCTGCTAATAAAGCCGCAGCTATTCTACGACGCTAAATCCGACGATAAATCTGACAATACTTAGCATTTTTTTATAGTAATTTTTGTTTTAGGATAATGTTTATTTAGTAAACTCTATTAACTGCTATCCTCTCTTGTTGATGTCGATCGATCATATTAGACTCCTCCTAACTTCAGCTTAAATTTGGCTAAGCAGACACCATTTCCTAGGTGGTTCATTTTATATATTTTTCTCCTTGGATTTTTCAACTTATCGTCTTTCTTTCATAATCTTATGCAGGTTAATTGTCTATGGGTTTAGTTCAAGTTCCGATAGTAACACTACATACCAAAAAACATAAGTTACAAGAAACCTAAATGCTTATGAATAGTGGCACCCTAAGGAAGCTAAGTCCAAAAAATAAGATTCACCGAAGGTATTACTCCCAAAGAAACAAGAAGCACTAGATGACCCATAAGTTAGGACATGAAACGAACAAATAAAAATAAGAAGCAAGCATGCAAATGGTGTAACTATGAAATCCAGGTTTGTGGCAACAAGAAACAAAAAAAAGAGAGAAAGAAGAACCAACCAAATGAATAAGGGTGTTGAAGAGATGATGGAAAAGATGGAGACGGTCAACTTTTAGGTGCTGCAAACTAGGACATCGTGATGGGATGCAAAGTGAAGCAGAGAATGAGAAGAAGGGACGGTTAAAAGGTGACAAAAAAGAATCAAATGACCAGTTATGGAAAGCAAACGGTTTTTAAACTATCCTATACGTTAAAAATTTGAAATGCTAGGGACAAAAGGGTAATTGTTCCTTATTAACGAAGTGCAAAAAGGAGAGAGAACCACTAGCTAACTTCGAAATATGTAAAGCTATCATTGCCTCACTGTTTTTGCACCTAACCTATCATTCATTCTGCGCACAAATAATTTGATTCGGAGATCTCGATAATTTGGAACTTGATACCCTAGAACTCGGAACTTGATGTTTTAACCTTAAATATGAGTTGGGGGCATGTCCTAGAATACAAAGAATTAGATTCATAAGTATCTAAAGTCTCAAAAATCCAGTTTTTTGATTGGGAGTTGTCTCGATTTCGAAATAAGATTATAAAAAAAATAATAGCTCCTCATCAATAATCGTCCTTCTCTTATTAAAGAGAACATTACAATATTAATTATATATGTATTATGGAAATGAGACTTAACATATAAAAAAAAGAATATTATCTCATGAAAAGATAATTTTAGCGAAAATACTCAATTTGGTCCGTGAAGTTATACTCGAGCCTCAATTTAGTCCTTGACATTTCAATTGCCTCTATTTAGTCCCTAAACTTTATAAATTTTAATCACCTTAGTCCCTTCAGTGGTTTCCACCACAGATTCATTACCGAAGAGATGACGTGTACAACAGAATCCCACGCTGGACGTCTAACGGATATATTACGTGGCATTTGAAACTTTTGCATCAATTTAGTCCCTAGGAACTATTTAAATCCCTAATCCCCAAATCTATTTGAAACCCCATAACTTCTTCGTCGATTCTTACTCCTCTTTTGGGAGACGTTTTTATGAGGTCCATGATGGGTAGCGGCAATAAATCCGTTGGGATTTTCAGCAATCAACGCTCTAATAGAAGTTGGAAAACTACTCGAAGAAGAGAAGAACTATTTTCAGAGTGGTGTGGGTGCGGGTGTAGACCCGTTCTAAGATGGTCAGGAATAGATGTAAATCTAGGGAGACCCTTTTTTGGGTGTCCAAACTACAATATAAGTGCAAGATTATTCTTAACTTTTTCTAAAGCTTATAGTATCTGATTCTTTCTCCATCTCCGTTGAATCTATTTGCAAAGTGTTGGCAAGAGATGGTGTAGGTTATTTATTTGGGCTAATGAATTCCATAAAGAAGGAGAATCAAGAGGTAGAGTAGTACCGAAAAGTAAAAATGATGAAGAATGGAGGATGAACTTTTCTTGGAAGATTGGAAGTTTGGAATCTGATGTTAGGGCTTTGAAATTAGGAGGGGCTTTGTTGGTTGCAATAAATTTGCTTGTAGTTGCTATGTTATTATGGAAATGGTGAAGATTGGCCTGATATTTTTTGGTAAATAGCCAAATTTTGATAGTTTTGATTCAAATTGCAGGAATATTTTGAAGAAAAATTAACGTATATTGTTATATGTATTGTTGTATCTATTTTTATTTTAAGTCTCAATGAATAAAAATTGCACCTGCATTAATATGAATCAAACAACACAAAATAAAATATAATAATTTCAGATAAGAAATATCATCCAATTTCTTTATAATTCATTAATGAAACATCCACATTGATACTGAATTCAAACACAACTAAAAAATTTAGTGTGATGCAACACACAAACAAAACACAGTAAATTATCCAAAAGGAACCATTCCAAGTATAACTAACCAAAAGCCATCATTACAGAGTTATCCAAACTTAGAGAAACAAGATAACTAATCCAAAAGGTAACTAATCTAAAAGTATAATGCCCTATTACATATAAAGCTTCCAAAGACAGAATGATCAACAATTCAATTCTTTTTTCTTAGAGGTTTGAATCCGGAAGTAAGGACAAATTTCATGAAACTAGCTAGTCGTGTGGCTGTCCCTAAAGATGCATCTTACATTGGATCAACTGGTACATTGGTTGCTGGTGGAGTACTAGATGGTTGGGACACCATTCTTTTGGTTGCAAGCTTTGGGGGCCTTGCATTATGTTGCACTACACTAGTATCCATCTATAAAAAGTGTGAAGTTAGTGAAATTTGAACAAAAAATAAATTAACATAGTGGTTAAATTTAAGGTATAAATTAAAAAATACCATTACCTGTAGAGAATCTTCATTCTGAGACATAATTGGTTGGATCATGCCAAGTTCAACCTCAGCCTGGCCTTGATGCTGCATTTCTTGGTGTGCACCAACTTGAGATGGTACATTAGCAGGTGGGATATCATGGGTAGGGTTCACAACTGGAGCAGCAATGGTAATAACAGCAAGATTGGAATTACCACTTTTAGCAGTAGCAGCCGCAGCTGCTATACCAGCTGCCATTTCTTCAGCCTTTCTTTTTAGGCAGTTTCTCTTGGTGTGGGCTTTTTTTCCACAATAGCGGCTGGAACCTTCTTTATAAATCCTCTTCATCTTGGTATTTTGCTTGTCGCTTCCATCAGGGTCCTCGTTAGCATCCTTTCTACATTTTTTCTTGGGTGCCCTTGGCATCTTTTTGAATTTCGGAACTTGTGCTCTATTGTATGGAGACTTCTCCCACATTGGTTAGCCAGGAATATGATTTAAATAGAATTCATATGTTTCATTATATGCATCCATTGTCAACCACTTGTGGCAAAATTCATCAGGACGTTTGCCGGCCCTAACCAACAGAGCACAAGCATGGACACAAGGCATCCCTGCAAACAGAATTACAATAGATACAATCAAAAATAATTAAATATATTTATATCAGAAAACCAAAACATGGCATCATATAAGATAAATCTCGATCATGTAACAAACAAGAATTCATTAACTACTACTTAGTTGCCAAAAACTACATGAACATAGCCTCTCTCCCAAATCAACTACCCATATTGGTTGGGTGGCCAATGAGTTCAAACCTTTCATACTTTTCGTCTCCAGACCATACAGGATTCCAACTCTTTGATTCCTTCCTTATCTTCTCCAACCTACTACACTGTATTGGGGGTAAAATTCCAATGTGGCTCCTAAGTTTTACCTTATTCCTAGCAATTGTCCTCATAGCATACATTCTAAGTTCTTCCAAAAGTATGATAATGGGTTTGGCTCTGGCCTCCTTAATTTGTGAGTTAAAAACCTCAAAGGCATTGTTGCAAATATTGTCCATCTTGAGTACATTACTGAAAAAAGCTCTACTCCATGCATTCTTTGGCCACTTGCTCAAGTATGACTATGCCTCTTCATTGAGCCTCTTAATTCTTCTTATTCCCTCAATCCACCCTTCTTGTGTTGTTGACCTTGCACATTCCCACAATAATTCTCTAAGTTTATTGTCCTTCCATTGCTTGTTAAATTTTTTTCACAGATGCCATACACAAAATCTGTGATGGGCATTTAGAATGACTTCCCGAAGTGCTGGAATCAGCCCCTGTACAAAGTTAAACAAAAAAAAACCACAAAATGTAGTTACTCTCGAGCCTCTAAAAGGTCCCTGAACTAATTTAAGTGAATTCAAACTAGTCCCTGAACTAATTTTAGTGAACTCAAAATGGATATTGGGGTAGGAATTAATTTTGGAGAAGAGGTGGGTGTTGGACTTGGGGCAGGGGTGGGTATTAAAATGGGAGTTGGCTTCGGAGTAGAGGTGAGTATTTGTACAGGAGTTAGATTTGGGGCAGGGGTGGGTACTTGTGGTAGGGGTGGATATTTCGGTGGAGGGTTGGACTCATTCGAATACATCAATTCTTTTCCCTTAGATGGTTGTTGTTCCTCAACATAATTCGGTTTAGAGACTCCATGCTCATAATACACATGAGCAACTCTATTGTTTCTCCCAGCATAGAAGCACATTTTTAGCATCTCATCGTAATGAGTCAAGGTCCTCAAACCAAGTCAAGGGCATATTAGGAACCGACCACCTGCATTGCTCGACTTTATCAAAGCCAAGGTGTTTGTAGTAGTCTCTAACTGAAAAAATATTCAATATATCTGTATCTAACCTAGATAACTCTGAAATTTGCTCCTTACAGTATGTCAAGCTTCCATATTAATTTCTGATAAATGATCCTCTATGGTGATATATAATTTTAATGAATTGATCTCCCATCTGCCGAGAAAAATTAAAAAATATCATCAACAACAATAACAAGAACTAGTATGGTTAATATATACATATATATATATATAAGTTCTTATGTTAGTGCAACTAAGTAGAATTCTCAGTTCATTCCACCATTATAATTTCAATTGTAAATATAAGAAACTAACAAAATTTACCTCAAATGTTTATTCAATGATTCAATTGAATTAAGAAAGAGAGATGTAATAAGGCAAAATAATATAATTTGACTACTCTTTTCCATATCTTGACAAGGTTTGTGTTACTTAGATTATTTTTTTATTAGTTTAATATTGATGATAATTAATTATAATAGGAGTACATATAGAGTACATAACGAGTACATAAGGTTACCCTCAAAATATTTTTTCTCTCTTCAGTTAGACTTACTAAAACATAAATTACATTGTTGTTATGAGAACAATAGACCAAAACGAGTTCATTTAGAAAATCAGATCAATTACTCCATGTTACAAGATGTAATAAGCAATTGACTTAATGAGATTTAGACTTTGATGAAACTGTACCTCTCTTCTAAATAAAACAGAGAAAGAATTAAATGTAACATATTGCATATGACAATTTGATTCCATCTTTTTATTTCTTAATTCATTGATTATCAGACAAACACACCCATGTTGAAATCCTAACCCAAAAAAAAAATTCCCCTAAAATATTCAAAATCAAATTAATGGTACAAAAACAGGGAATGATCGAACATCTAACTAATAAGCCAAGAAATTAAATGATATTCACTGAAAACATAAATCCTAACAGAGAATAAGCACAAAAACTAACATATACTAACATGCAAAACAAAATGCATTTAGCTAGAATGCATAAAAAGGAAAAAGAGGAGGAACCAAAAGTAAAGCAAAAAACAAAGCATCATCATGGTATAGAAGTTTTTTTATTCATTATTTTTCTTACCTCAAACTTAGTCGTCGTAGGTGAAGAGAAAATGGCCGGTGCGATGTGAAGTGGTTGAAGAGAAGAGAATCGCAACTTCAACGAATCTGATAAGTCAGACTCGCAGCGCCATTGAAGAGAAGAGAAAGAAGAAGAATAATCCTATTATGGGGAAGAATATGGTGTAGTGCTTGTTTAACTAAAATGTTTGCCATCTCATATAACATGATACGACGTCATTTTGGACTGTTTGAGCGCCAAACAAAAATGACGCCGTTTTAGTGGAGTCTAGCGTGGCATTCTGTTGTACACATCATCTCTTCGGTAATAATTCTGTGGCGGAAATTACCGCAGGGACTAAGGTGATTAAAATTTATAAAGTTTAGGGACTAAATAGAGGCAATTAAAACGTCAAGGACTAAATTGAGACTCGAGTGTAACTTTAGGGACCAAATTGAATATTTTCTCATAATTTTATGATAAAAAAAATTCTCTATATCTTATCAACTATACTTAAAAAATATCTCATAATCTCGTAATCACGTAGAGAAAAACTCATGTCATAATTTTGAGACATATGCATTATTCTAAAAAAAAAAGTATAGATAAACAAGTAATTAATAATTATTATTTTATAATTTTAAAAAATAAAATTTAAATAATCATTAATTAATAACAATTAATTAGTATAAAGTACAGTTCAAAAATATTTGATGATTTGTTGTTAGATTTTTATTAATTAAGTAACGAAATTGATTCTAAAATTAAGTACTAAAGTATGATTTCTAGCTCACTCCAATCATGAGAATAACAAACTCGAAGTATTAAAAACTCGAAATAAGAAGATCATGACAATTTTACGTGTCTAACCTAGTCTTTCTATAATTTGTTCATCTCTTATCTCGTAATGCCAAAATTAAAATATTTTTGAACACATATCATATTTGAGTTAAACACCAATTTAAATGTCGTAAACCCCTCAATTATTTTGTCTTGCAAGCAATTAATTATCTATGTGGAGATTCTATGATGCTGATCATGATTGTCAGCATCCCATGCTTTTATGTGGTGACAGGTTCAATCATCCCATGCTTTTATGTGGTGTCAGGTTAAGAGAGTGACACGTACAAGCTAAAGTTTCGAACCTAGGATGTGGCTTCTATGAGGCCAACATATTGGCCATTGGTGCAATACCTCGGCCAAGCTGCGGTTAAATAGGGAGTAATGAATTCGTGTTGTGGTTTCGTTGCTTCCGTTTTGATTGTTGGATGGAGAATGATTAAATAACAGTTAATCACAAATTATGGATTGTTGGATAATGGACTGAAAGTTAGTGGCCCATGTGAAGTTGGTCAAGGGTAATGAAAAATAAAAAATAGACCCAAAATATCACCAAAATGACTAGCTGAAAACCAAAATGCATGAATTAACCCGTTTTTTTCCCAACAAGCAATTAAAAAAAAGACTCTCCTGAAAATCGAAAAGGAAAAAATGATACTTTCTTTTTTCTATTTATAAAACGTACAATTTGTTTTTATTGCAAGAGTTAAATAACCTATTTGATTAAAATACTCATTTATAATTATTTTTACATATAAATTAGTCATAATTATATTAATGTTTCAAAAAATAGAAATAATAATACATAATATATACTTATTATTATTGTAATATTTTTTATTTATCTTTAATATTTTAACTTGTTATAAAATATTTAATTCAAACTTTCTTATATATTTTATCATTTACTTGAGTTGAGTCTTGAGAGTGACTTTATCATATTAACATTAGCCTCATAAGGGTTATTACTAATATATAATTATAATAATAATTATTAAAAGTATTGTAGTCAAATAGATTAAAATGTATATTATTTAACTCTTGTATATAGAGAAGTGTACATTTTAAAAATAAAATAGAAGAGAGTGTGATTTAAATATTTCGTAGGTAAAATTTTTTTACTCATAAATTAATAAATAAAATAACTTCATTTATTGTTTAATTCTAAGATATATTTCTAATAAATTCTATACATTAGGTAATCATGCTAAATAATAAAACAGCTAATTATAACCTAATTCCTAGAGATATTTAAACCATTTCCTATCCCTAAAGATGTTTACATAATCCTAATCCTGCATAGTCATATCACAAAGCACATTTAATTTCACATATTTATCTTCTAATCCTAATTCTAATACTATTACCATGAATGTGGGATTTGGATCTTTTAAAGTTTGAATTTTATTTTAGAGAATAAAATGTGATATCTCACTATTGATTTATAGGTGGGATCAAGAATAAATATAAAAGAGAAATTATTTAAGAATAGAAGATCATATTTTATTCTCTAAAATAAAATTCAAACTTTAGAAGATTCAAATACAACTCTAAATAATAACTATGGTTAATTATACTTTCATAAAAGTTATAAAAAGGTTATTGATTATTAGGGGAATGTTGTGCATATTTCAATGACTAATGTGGCCGCGGAAGTTATTGATTTGTGATCCATTTCTACAAAAAAAATGTCACCCTTATAACTCCTTTATTTCCGGCCTGTATTATCCAATCGATCAGAACCTCTATTCGCATCACAATTTTTTTATTAAAAAAAATTATGTTACATCTACATTAAAATCAACCACTAAACATGATCCTAATCAAACTGGTAAATCGAACGAGACTTGTTGCACTATACGTACGGACCCTACCTGCCCCTCCACGCGTGTCCACTATTTGTGACACAAAATGACAATATATAATGCTAACAAATGAAATAAGCACGAGCGAATTTTCCTTATCCATATATCAATCTAACTCATCCATCCTTGGTGACAAGTTATGACAGTACGCACTACGCACAACATTTCAAAAAAAATATCTAGTGCCAATTTATAATTTTATATGGATGCCGGTCCCACATATATCTTCACCAGATTTATTTAGGCAGAATGTTGGTCCAATAATCAGCAGCAAATTTTATTGCCTTCATCCGTTTGGCTGTTTCTCAATTGCATCTTCTTCACTTCAAAGGTATACGCTCTTATAGTTGCTACCAGAAAAAGTAAAATTATTTCATTTATGATATCAATCGATCTTTTCTTCTGTTGAATCTTCAGTCTTTATTGAATCTTTTCTGATCAAGCTAGCTAATAGGTGCATAAATTAAAGAAAAATAATGTCCAAGATTGGAAGCTCTCTATTGGTGCCTTGTGTTCAGGAGCTAGCAAAAGAATCCATCACCCAAGTTCCTGATCGCTATCTTGTTCCAAAACAAGACACTCTTATAATACCTAAGACATCTTCTTTTCTACAAGTCCCTATCATCGACTTAAACAAGCTGCTATCTGAAGATGCATTTGAGCTTCACAAGTTGGACCATGCATGCAAAGAATGGGAATTTTTCCAGGTTCCAAATTTAATTTCACTAGCTTAAAGACCTTTTGCTAACTGATTTTTTAAGAATTTGGGTGTAATTATTAGTAGAGAAAAGGACAAATCGATCCTGTCTTTTCATTCCGTGGACATTTAAGTCTTTGAAGATTTAAAAATATATTTAAGTCTCCGACCTCTTCAAAATCTGGATATATCGATTCCTAAGTTTAATTTGTCCAATTTTAAAAACTCTCTCAAGTATACATCGGTATCAACCAAATCAATACAACAGGAGTTACATTTGATTTTTTTGTTGAGTCTGATAGATCGTGGTGAACATAAGAGATATGTCTATGTTTTGAAAAGGTCAAGAATTTTAAATATATTTTTAAATTTTCAAAGACTTAAATATCTCCGTATCAAAAGAACAATGACTATAATGGCCTAAAAGAAGGGATGTGATCAGTTTCAATCATGCAAGTGCTTTTGAGTTTAATTATTATTATAGGTACTACAGTAACAAATCACGCCATTTAAAACTGTGGCATGACCTAATTTTATAAAAAAACTAACTAAGTGTTGTAAATAATAAATTAGATAGATATTTGATTATTGCAAGGAAACCTTTGAATGAATCATCAATTTTTTTGGGTAAATGTTACTAACCTAAAAGGCAGTTTACTAAGAAAATAATTATACTGTTGATGACATATAATAATATTTTATTTATATAATCATATAATTAGTTAATATTACAAATGAGGAGTGTGAGGGACTAGCACTTTTATTAAATTCTAGCTATTACTTAACCATTAATAGAAAATTAAATGATTCTACACCATTAGATGTAATCTCACACCATTAAAAATATCATTGATACTTAAAAATCACAAAATCCGCTAGCCCTAAACTTTCTCTATTACAAATAGCTAGATCGATATGTTTTGCATATATACTTTGACTTTTAATTTTGACTTTACAATATTTATTTTCTACATATAATGTAGCTTAAATTTAAAATTTAAAATAAGAATAAAATTTTAAGATAAATATTATGCGTGCGTATATATTAAATTTTCTTAATCAGGGATCTTGGATTAAAGATTTGGAAGTGAAACAAAATTAAAAGAGTATTAAATTTAGTACTTCACATAAAATACATACCTCCCTAAAAATAAAAATATGATAAGTTGTGATTATGGTTGGTGAGACATATTATTGTTTTATAAATTTTATAATGTCATAATTATCTGCAGTTGATTAATCATGGAGTCGACCCTTCGTTGATTGAAAGTGTGAAGTCAGGCTTTCAAGACTTCTTCAACCTTCCAATAGAAGAGAAAAAGAAATTATGGCAAAAACCTGGCGACATAGAAGGGTTTGGTCAATTGTTTGTGGTGTCTGAAACAAAAATTAGAATGGGCAGATCTTTTCATCATTAACACACTTCCATCGTATGCAAGGGATCTCAACTTGTTTCTCAATATTCCTCAACCATTCAGGTCTTACTTTTTCTTTGCAAGTGTTTGCTAACGCACATTTTATAAAGACAAACAAAGCTACAATTTCCAAACTTCACAAATCAAAATGCCAAGAACAAATATTATATTTATCACTATGAAGAAGATGAAAGAATAGTAGTGTTTGTGATTAAACGTATGCATAATATTAAGCTTGTTATTGTACCAGTACATTGAGAGAGAATTATGGTATTTATACACTAATAGCCTGACAGAATAGAGAGAGAAAGGTAACAGAATTTGGAGGAAAAATAACTTACTCTCCCTCTGTTTCCCATATCTCTTCCCTTTATCACTTTGTACACTTTTCATAAACCCCTCTTCATTCTTAGGGGAAGATTAGGACTGACCCTAAGTTTGTCTTGAAGGATGTTAAACATATTGAATGATTAAGGTTTAGTTAAGGCATCTGCGATTTGGTCTCTTGCCGGGATATGCACCACATATAGTTGTCGACTGTTTACCATTTCTCTTAGCGAATGTAAGTCAAGTTTCAAATGTTTACAGTGATTGTGTAACACTGGATTAGCTGCAAGCATGCTTGCAGACCGATTATCACAATATATTGTGGGTGCTATAGACTAAGAGATTGAAGCTCGCTCAATAAGTGCCAAATTGACACCAATTCTTCTTCAACTGAAGCTAAAGCTTGATACTCTGCCTCTGTACTGCTATGACTCACTTTGGTTTGCTTGTGACATTTTCATAAAATCAAGTTACTCCCCATTTAGTAATGAAGCGACGATCATCTAGATCACTTGCCCAATCTGCATCAGCAAAACCAAATAATCTAAAATTAGTGCGTTTAGAAAATGTAATTCCATGACTTACTGTGCCAACCAAGTACCTTAGGATATGCTTTACAACCTTCCAATGATTTAAAGTAAGATCCTGCATGAATTGAGAAACTCTGTTCACAGAATATGACAAGTTTGGTTGTGTCATAACAAACTTTTGTTGAGATAGATGAATGCCTCCATTGTCGAGATAAGTTTCCTCTAGACATAAGAAAAAGTTGAATCTTCCTAAGTGGTTGATCCAGCACACAAGCCCTCAGCATATTTTCTAGGGTTTGTATCGTCCTCTCCGATTGACCATCGATTTAAGAATGGTACGCAGTGTTTAAGCTCAATTGAGTTTTGAATGCTCTCTGAAAAGCCCCCCAAAATCTCGAAGTAAAATGAGGATCTCTGTCAGAAACTATGGTGGTAGGGACACCATGTAGCCTTACAATCTCCTTAATGTACAAGCCTGCCAGCTCCTCCAAAGTATAGTTCATCCGAACGGGCAAGAAGTGAGTTGACTTCGTCAACTGATCCACAATCATCCAAACTGCATCAAATCCTTCCCGAATCCTCGGCAATCCAAACATGAAGTCCATTGCGACGCTTTTCCATTTCCATTGCTGAATTTCCAAAGGTTGCTGATACGGAATTGACAAACAATTCACTATTATGTAGAACTACCGGCAAGTGCACCAGGACGTATCGAGTAGTAAAACTCACGGTGAGTGAGTGCCGATCCCACGATGATTAAGGAATTAAGCAAACAATGATTGATTGAGAAATCTAGTTAGACAATTCATAGTTTGATGATGGACAAGTAATGAAATAAGCATGAAATGTAAAATGACTTGAAGGAAAAGTAATCAAAAGCTGTAAATGACTTTGAATGTAAAAAGCAGAAAGTAAATGACTGAAAAGATAGATTGCTGGAAATTGAAAGACTAGAAAGTAAAGATGACAAAATATAAAAGCTGGAAATCTAAATTGGAGGAATAGTAAATTGCAAGATTATAAACACAACAATGTAAAAGAGCATTAAGTAAATGAAAGCAAAGAAGGGGAATTAAGAGGATGAGAGGGGGATCATTGGGGGTTTAGAAATATTGAATTCTCTGGATCAAAATGGGTTTCATCTCTACTTCAATCATTCAATTATTGACCTCTTGGCAAATCATAAGTAATCAAACCCCAATCTCTTGGTGATTTGATTTCTCTTAACTTGATCAATTGCCAATCTCTTAATCTAATTGCTCATGAGAAGAGTTGAAGGTTGGTCTCTGATTTAGAGCCACAAAATTTCATGAATCAAATCATGGATTGATTATATGTCACATATCAATCTCAAATCGAAATTCAAATCAATTGGGAGGAAGAACTTCAAGCATTAATTCTATGATTCCTTTCTCAATTCCTCATAGAATTCAATTAGATTCAATTTCTTTCTCAAGATAATTGAATCATTGCAATAAATAATGAAGATTCTCCCTAAAGAAGTAATAAAAGAATAATTGAAGATAAAAGTAAAATAACTATTGATCCATCAAATTACAATAGAGCTCTTGACTCCAATGAATGGGAATTAGCCACTCATCACTTTCAAAGAAGAATCAAAAGTGAAAAGTACAAAAAGAAGAGTGCAAAAAGAAGTAAAGGTAAGTAAAAATCAAGATCCAAAAGTAAAAGTCCCTTTTCTTAAGTGTTCACTTGGGGTTATATACTACTCTCAACTCCCAAAATGCCACTCCAGATCCAATTAAAATCACTACAATTACAATGCTATCCAACTTATGGTCCTCTTGCTTGTAGTCGAGTCTTCTTTCTTCAAAGATTGTGAGCCCAAGATGGTAAATTGCCTTGAGATTGAATGGCATGTCATGCAAGTGCCACTTTGGTGGCACACCCCATATTGAAGATTTTGTGAAGGTGGTTCAACGTGCCACACCCTTGGCACATCCATTATGTAATTGTTCCAAGTTGTGAGGGTGTGTGGTGGTTGACACGTCAACCACACGCCATAGTTCACGCCAAGGGGGTATTATGCTCCCTGGAAAGTTGGTCCAACATGCCACTTCCGAGACACGCTAGCTCCCATGCCCACTTGGAGAAGAATGAAGCTTCGAGGGCATGTCTCTCTTCCCACGCCCTAAACATGCCCTTGCCACGCCAACTTTTGCTCTTTGAGGCATCTTTTGGGAAGTTGGCCCAGCGTGCCACTTCCCAGGCACACCCATGACATGCCAAGGGCTGAAGCTTGAGGGCGTGTGGTTTTGGCACGCTAACCACACGCCAATGAAGCGCCAATGCCACACCAACTTCTGAGCTTGGGGTGTGTGATTTTGGCACGCCAACCACACGCTAAGGGCACGCCAATGAAGCGCCAATGCCATGCCACTTTTGAGCTTGGGGTGTCCTTTGGGAAGTTGGCCTAGCGTGCCACTTCCTAGGCATGCCCTATCCACGCATCTTTGAGGGCGTGTGGTTTTGGCACGCCAAAGGCATGCCCATTTTGAAAGCTTGAGGGCGTGTAGCTTTTGGTACACCAACCACACGCCCAATGCACGCCAGGCTTGAGTTTGATTGAAGAGATCTCTGTGTCATTAGCCCAGCGTACCACTTTGAAGGCACGCCAGTGGCATGCCAAGCTTGGAGACACGCCAATGGCACGCTGGGGACACGCCAATAACCCTTTTCTCATTTTGTGCTACTTTTTGTGTCCTTTTTCTTGCAATTCACGAAATTAAAGTACTC
Source organism: Arachis duranensis (assembly GCF_000817695.3). Lineage (NCBI taxonomy): Eukaryota > Viridiplantae > Streptophyta > Magnoliopsida > Fabales > Fabaceae > Arachis > Arachis duranensis. Next base: position 52,375,603 of record NC_029781.3, read on the forward strand.
AAAGTAGTGTCCTCACAATATCTATAATTTCTTCAATATCAAGCAATGTAGGTCAAGAATTGCTTATTTCTAACAAGAATTCACTAAGAAATTAAAGTAAATGATACTATGCATCAGTTGCTGGGTCCCGGACGGTCTCTGGTGCTCAATTTTTACCTTTTGATATGTTAAGCACTTTAAAATGTGCAATGCCACATCATTCTTCATTCTCGGCTACCAGAATATCGTCTTCAGGTCGTGATACATTTTAGTACTTCTTGGATGAATTGAAAACTTACTTCGGTGAGCTTCAGTTAACATATCTTGCCTCAAGTCTCCCACATTCGGTACACAAATCTTTCCCTTGTACCTCCAAACTCCCTTTCTGTCCTGGGTAACCTCTCTTTATTTCTTTTTTTTTTCAGTTACTTGTAGCATTTTCTGCAGCGCCTAATCATTCCGCTAAGACTTCTGAATCTAAGCTTTAAAATCACTAGAGACATGCAACTGGTTCAAAACCATATTAGCTGCTACTTCTTTGACGCCCAAATTGAGGTTCTCAAACTCTCTTAATAGCTCCTCTTCCTTAACCATCATCCAAGCAACATATAATGATTTCGGCTCAACGTATCTACCACGACATTAGCTTTTCTTGAATGGTAACTCAATTTGAAATCATAGTCCTTCAGTAACTCCATCCACCTCCTCTAGCACATATTCAGTTCCTTCTGATCAAAGAGATATTTCAAGCTCTTGTAATTAGAGAAAACTTGTAATTTAACCCCATACAGGTAATGTCTCCAGACTTTTAGTGCAAACACAATCGTAGCAAGTTCCAGGTCATGAGTTGGGTAATTTACTTTGTGAGGTCTTAATTATCGAGAAGCATACGCCACGATATTGCGGGTTGCATCAACACACACCTTAATCCCTACGACGAAGCATCGCAATACACCTCAAAAGGTTCATTAGGTTTGGGTAACACAAGTACATATGCTGTAGACAGTTTCTACTTCAAGGCTTAAAAGCTCTCCTCACATTCTGATGTCTAAACAAACGACGCATCCTTCCGAGTTAACTTTGTCAAAGGCAACGCAATTTGTGAAAAACCCTTGATAAACCTCCGATAATATCTCTCCAAAGCTAAGAAGCTCCTGATTTCTGTTACTGATGTTGGCCGTCCCCAATCCATCACTGCCTCAACTTTAGAAGGATCTATAACTATTCCTTGCTAACTTACCATGTGACCTAGAAATTTCACTTCATTCTTCAAGAATTCACAATTAGAAATTTTAGCGTACAACTTCCTCTCTTTCAAAATCTGCAACACAATCCATAAGTTTTCCGCGTGTTCCTCCTCGGTCTTAGAGTAGATTAGGATGTCATCAATGAAGAAAACGACAAATTTGTCCAAGAAAGGATGGAATATCCGGTTCATATAATCCATAAACACTGCGAGGGCGTTGGTTAACCCAAAGGTCATTACAGTATACTCGTAGTGGCCGTAACGAGTTCTGAAAGTGGTTTTTGGGATATCTTCATCTCTCACCCTTATTTGGTGGTAACTAGACCTCAAAATCTTGGAAATGACACCAGCTCCCAGCAATTGGTCATTCGAATCATCAACTCTCGGCAATAGATATTTATTCTTTACAGTTACTTTATTTAGTTTTCTGTAATCTACGTATAGTCTCATACGGATCCTTCTTTTTCACCAACACTGGTGCTCCCCATGGAGAAACACTTGGACGAATGATGTTCTTACTCATTAATTCCTCCAGCTAAGCCTTAAGCTTAGCCAGTGCTCAGAGAAGGTTCTAATCTCCATTGGGCCCACAGTGCTCAAAATGTAACTCTACAGACCACCCCCACACTTTATGCAGTTCCACTTTTCAAAATACTCTGGAGCACCTTGACAAATTCTAGAGAACCGACATAGTTCCTCAAACCGACTGGTGTACTCCGCTACTGACATAAGACCCTGCTTCAGCGGTAATAACTCAAGCTCCTTCGTCGTCCTAACTGAATTAGGGAAATACTTCTTATAAAATTCATATTGAAATACATCCCAAGGTATTGCAACATTATCTCACTGCAAAAGGCGTCGGGTTCCCTGCCACTAATGCTGGGCTTCACCTACCATCTTGTAAGTAGCAAACTCAACACACTAGTCCTCAGGCACTTGCTGCGCTTGCAAAGCTCGTTCTATTGTCTGAAACCAATTATCAGCCTCTGTGAGATTTGTGGTTCCTCAAAAGATCGGTGGATTTATCTTCATGAAGATCGCTAAGGTCATCGGCCCATTTTGACATTACCCTCGTTTTCGTTGTTAATTTGCTGACCAAGGACCTCAGCCGTTGCCTGCATAGCAGCTGCTATATTTTCCAGGGCATTCATGAAGTTCATGGGATCATTCGCGGTTGTTTCAAATTTTGCATTACTATTCCGACCTCACCCTTAACCACGAGTGCGTCCAGAAGACGTCATCTGGTCCTTGTTCACACCAAACAAGTAATATCAAGGTGATTAGTCTCAATATCTCAAGTCTAGTGATTCAAAGTCCCAAATGCATGCTCATGAACAAGTATGCCACATATATCAGTTAGATATCCTAATTAGCATTTACAAAAACCCAGAGTATGTCCAGAAGTATAGTCAGTCCATTCCTTAGGCACTACAAGAATGAAATGCTCTGATACCATAATGTAACACCCTACCACACAAAGTCTTACACTTAAGTCGTAAAGCAGAGATGGCATGGTATTATGACCTCTAAAAGAAAAGACGTACATATAAATATAGTTGAAAGAAAATCATAACGAGGAGCCTTGAAGAAGAAGCTAAACAAAATTGAAACAGAAAAAGCATCACTCATGAAAGATAAGCACAGACGGAAATGTAAGATCGTAAGAAAACTAATATATATAGATAAATATGGATCAGAGTTCCAAAATACAAATATCAAGCTCCATACTCGACCTGCAAAACCAAGGGCAGCCAGAGTATACATATATACATAAATATACAACCCAAAGTTTTCCCAAAATATAAACAAAACTCATGTTTCTCCAAAAGCAACCTCTAAAAGGGAGGATATATAAGATACACATGCGGAGAATCTATATACATGAGTACATAGCCTAAGACCAAAATATAACACCCCAAAGTGATATCTTCATTTGCATAGAGACCTCCAGATGCTCACCAAGGTGCATCTCGACTTGCATCTAAAAAATAGCAAAAGTATGTATGGAATGGGAACCGAGGGTTCTTATTATGTTAATGGTGTCCACATAAGTAATATATAAGGTCCCGGAAAAGCAAAGGCATTCCTAGGACTTCAACATTCAGATTAATCTTAAAATTTATTCTAAATCCATATTATCGGTAATCTGTCTAAGGGATTCTAGCCTAGTCTAACTCTGCATCTCCTGCCTCAACTAAACCTCCTAAACACCGGTGGAATAACGTTCATCACTCCTCTGTCAAAATAGGAGTGTATTAGGTACATACGCAAACAAGTCAAACAAAAAAAACACAGATAAAATTCAGATACTGCAAGTAAACAAGTAGCAGATAAACATGGTAAAACAGTTAGGCAAACCAAAACAAGTATGCACTCAAGCAAAGCATTTAAATGCGTATGATGTATGCTTGTCCTACGGCTGTTGAGCTCAACTATCGGTTATACAGCCAACCCGACATGTCCTGGTAGACCTTGGACAGTCTCTCTGTACGCAGATCTCCAAGTTCAATAATATCTATGGAAAAAATCCCAAGCTCATCCATAGGAGAGACAAAACTCCAAGATCAAATTTATACATGGGGGGATACCCCAAGCAGAAATTCATATATATGCATGTCCATGAGGAACTTGGGGAGTTAAAGTGCCTGGTCACATCTTACGTACAGAGGATCAATAATTTGTCTCAATTATACAAGTCAAGTTAAGCTTTTTAATTTATTATTTATCATTGTCATTGTTATCATGAATTCATGTCTCATTCAATCTCTAAATCATCATTATTATCATCATCATAATTATCAGTTACATATCATGTTTCATTCACCACTTCGTCGCTTCAACAATTTGACCATTCACTCCTCAATCTCTTCCTCAATTCTCTATCTAACTCATTCAACACATTCACCCTTGTTCTAAAGCTTAAATACTCGCTAAGCAACCTTAAACAGATGTTAAAGACATTTGGAAAGCAAGAGAATAGGTTTAAAAAATTTAAAAACACACTTTTCAGAAACACAGGGGTCATTCATAGCCATGCCCATGCTCTCGTACGCATGGGTGTAAAAATGCCAAAGTCGCGTATGTGAGAACTGTCCACGTATGCGAGCTCATGAAACAAAATGGGGTCCCAGTATACGCAGACCTTTAGTCACGTATGCGTGAGTGTAAATATAGCATTTTTGCGTACGCACGCACGCCCTCGCATACACATGAGTGAATTTTTGGCATATTCGCATACGCAGACCATGCCTGCATATGCAGGATGTCTGGGCAGAGCCCAGGGTCCGCGTTGCATGCATGTTCGTGCACGCATGCCCATCAGAATTTGCAAAAAGCTGCTAAGTTTCCAAAAAATCAGTTTTACACACCCAATTTCGAACGCGCATAATATTTTTGTTGAAAGTCGTATTTTGTCTGTTCTTCGAACGGTATAAATTTCACGGACCCAATTTTCATTCAAAATAAATTTTACAAAATTTGGGTTCAGGAAGCCTCCAAACCAACACAATCATTCCTACTCTGTATCAACATTCATTTACTTACAAAATCAACATCCAACCACTTGATACATTAACTCATTCAACACAATATCACCTATATGAATATGTATACATTAAGTTCCTCATTCTAACCATTCAAACCATTCACAATAACCAACAATAATCATTAATCCTCAATAATTCATATAATTCAACTTATTCTATGGTCAACTAGCCTAAGTTTTCACATGACATTATATATTAACTATGAAAAAATAAAATCATACCTTGGTCGATTCCTCCCTAAGCCCGGAACCCCTCAAATTCCACCATTTCTCAAGCTTTCACCTCTCCAAGACCACACCAAAAATGGATTTCCAGCTACCAAAGTCCAATGTCAAGCCTCCAATACAACCAATTTGTCTCCAAAACACATAATTCAGTCTAATTCCACAAAATATAACCAAAATCAATATAAGGGCTCACTAATCAATCAATTCACAAAGTATTTGAGGATTCTTACCTTACCCACAAATCAATTTGACACAACCCAACAATTTTCTCAAGCTAATTCAATCCTAGAACATTAAAATCCCATAATATCTCAAAATCCAAACCCAAAACTTTCAAAAATGAGGAGAGGAAGGATGAGTGAGAAATTGCAAATTTTTTACCACTTTGTTCAGATGGTTTTGTAGAGCTTGGCACAGTGGTCGCGTGGCGAATTGAGAGATATGTGGAATTGAAATTTGAGATAAGGTTAGGGTTCTTGTTGGTCCCCTCACCCCCAAGTCTCAACGTGATTCCTTTAATTGAAGGGAAGAATGGCTGCGTCTCATAATTTATATGAAGGGCCTTTGGATCTGGTTTGGGCCTGGTCCAATCGGTTCGGCCAGTTAGATCGGTTTTGGGCCAAAATCTTTAAAATTAGTGTTAAAATTCGTATTTTAAATATTTCTACTTCTCAGGACCAAATAAAAAAATATTTCTACTTCTCTGAATTATAATAATTTATTTTCCTAATTTTGTTGGATAATAATTAATTTGTTGGCTAATTATGTATTAATTTCGCGGGATTTACATATGGCCCTTATCTCTGTTCAATTTTAAATTTCTTCTTCTCTCAAAGAAGAAAAACATAGAGAAAGAGAAAAGAAAGAAACCCTAAAGTACTATTTGGATCTCTAATAAAAACTTCTCCCTAATTAAAAGGTTTTCCTCCTTTCCATCTATGCAACCATATCAGTTTCACTAGATGATTATAAAGATTTTTTTCCTCTCCATCTCTAAGTATTTTCTAGTTTCATAGAGAAATGCAAGAAAATTATATTTCTTAGTTTGATCTTGTTAGAAAGCTTGATTTTTGAGATTTAAGGTGCCTATGATCAAAACCCCAAAGTTTTAAGAAATTTAAAGTTCCTAAACCCTAGAGCTAAATGATTATTCTTGGGTAAATATTGTGTATTGTTAGGAGTTCTTGGCAATTGATTTGTAAATTTAGAGCTTTAAAGAACTTTGAAAAAGTTAAGGTACATGTTTGTTCTTTGGTAAATATTTTTTAATTTCATATTAAATCCTGATATAAGGAAATCGTCGGTTAGAAATTTTCACAAAAAAATTCCGTCGAAGTATAGATCCAAACGATAGACAACCCTCAATCAAAGTTTAATTTGTTTGTCACTTAAGTCAAACCCAATAAAAACCGAGAGTTTTTAAACCTCGGGTCGTCTTTCAAAGAAATTGCAGGGAAGTGTGCATATTATTGGTTATGGGGTATATTTTGGGGGTTTTGTGTTTGATGAACAAGAAATTAAATATCAAAGAAAGAAATTATAAATGCTAAAATATACTCATGGCAAGGATCAATAGTCAAGGTTTCCTATCTGGACCATTGACCACAACATGGTGATTACAAAGGATTAATTACACTTAGTTGTCCTCTAACATCAGAGGGGTAAGTCAAGTAGACATAATTGGTCCTAGAACCAACTAACAACTCTAAATCACCAATGAAACTGGACATCAATGATCTCAAGAGACCTAAATCCTCAATCACAAGCCAAGAGTATAAAATTCTACTCTAAAACACAACCAAGTATTTTATCAAACACTTAGAAGACATAAAAGGAAGGCATAGTAAATTAGCAAGAAATATAAAATCTACAACTACCAAATACAAAATAACAATAATAGCAACTCAATTAAGCAATAATAAACAAAGAAATATCAAAATTGCATTAAATATAATTTAAAATGAACAAGAGTTCAATAACATAAAAGCAAAAAAATAAAGGAAATAACAAATGAAACTAAGAGAACCAAGATCTAAGAACAAGAGATTGAAAGAAAAACTAAATTAAACAAGAATTAAAGCCTAAACCCAAGAGAAATCTAATATAATCTACCCTAATTCTAGAGAGAAGAGAGAGCTTCTCTCTCTAGAATATGACCTAAAGCATGTTACTAAACTATCCTAATTGCTCTCCCCTTGTTCCTTCTTGATTTTGGCCTCAAATACTTCAGTAATGAGTTAGATTTGGGCCTGAAGTAGCTCAGAAATTATCCCCAGCGTATTCCTTTAATGAGGTCACGTGACCAGTGTCACGCGTACACATGGCTGACGCGTGCGTGTCACTTGGCGAAATTTCTTGGTCACGTGTATGCGTGGGTCACGCGTATGCGTGGGTCACGCGTGCGTGTCGCTATAATTTTCACAAATCTTCATTTCTTCATGAATTCTCCACTTTACATGCTTTTTCTTCGCTTCTTCAATCCAATCCTTGCCTTATAAACCTGGAATCCCTCAACAAACATATCAAGGCATCGAATGGAATTAAAGTGAATTAAATTTAACAATTTTAAGGCCTAAAAAGCATGTTTTCACTCTTAAGCACAATTTAGGAGAAATTCACAAAACCATGCTATTTCATTGAATAAATGTGAGAAAGTTGATAAAATCCACTAAATTCAACACAAGATAAATTAGGGTTTATCAAATCCTCGGTTAGAGGCTCTGACAAATTGGGATTTGAGGGTTTACTGAAGAATATTGTTGATGTTGAATTGATACGTGGAAAGTTAATTAGTTATATATAGGTTGAAAATTAATTTTGTGATGATTATGGTTATTGGGGAACCTAGGTTTATATATGGTGATGGACATACATATAATTTGTGTTGATGGATTTTTTGTCATGAACATATGGATTAAATAGAAAATGATGCTGGATGACGTTTTATGTTGGTGTGCATTTTGGATTGAGATATATGGTTATGAGATTTTGATTAGGTCAAATATTAAAGTATTATGATATTAAGATTCTTAAGTTGTATGTATAATTTTGGTTAATTGAAGGTTTGATGTTTTGAGGTATATGATTGGAGGATTTAAGGTGGATGTTTGTAGTGTAAATGTGAATGAAAGAGTTGATTTTAGGTTCTATGAATTGGGGTATGTATTAGGGAAGAAAAGAAGAGAATGGGAGGAGGAAAAGCAAAATTCTTCAAAAAATAGGCAAAGTTTGAACGGCAAGAACATGACCTTTAGTGTATTGATTAAGGTGGAGTTTGTTATATTAGAAAGTTTTCTGTGTCTAATTTTATGATTTCAAAGAGTGAAGGCTAACTACAAGTTTTGTAGAGTAAGTTATGATTTTTTTTTACATTGGGAAGTTGAAAGAAGAAGTGAAGGGAACTCGACAATGAATGTACCTTTGCGTATGCGAAGCAAGTTCGTGTATGCGATACCACTAGCAAGAATTTCACTTCTCAATACACGTGGAATTGAACTAAGAATTAAACTACTTTTGAGGCAGGTGTTCATGCACACAATGAGTAGGGCAATGAATGAAAGTCCACAAACACAGGAGAAAGTTATTTTTGAAAGTTTTAAAGTAATTTGAAACCTCTACCTTAAGTTTAGCAAAATTGTTTATAGAGGCCTTTGACTTGCAAGCCCATAGAATTGCTCAAGCCAAATCCCGTTGGATCTTAAATGAGAGATTAGGAAATGAAGAATTTGTTTATGATTGTGATATGATACAACATTTTGTATGATCTTCAATTTACAAGTAGAATGGAAGTGGTACTATAAGAGGATATTAATTTGAGGTTTATGATAGTGATTATGGTTAATGATTTTAGCAAGGGATAGAGTTTTATGCTGCTTGCTTGATTTATGATTTCAGACTTGGCAATGGTGTGATTTTCATCCTACTTATACGATAATTTAGATATTTTTATTATAGATATTTTGGGATATATAATATTTGGATTGTATGTGATTTTATTCTAGATTGTAAGGGTATTCGAGCATACAATCCTTAGATAGTTTTTTTCTAAGAAAAAGTGACAAAAAACTTTTTCTGATTCTTACATGCTTCTGGAAAGTTCTATTATATCCCTTATGAAAAGGACGACTAGAAAACTATGTCTAGTGTTAGATACTAGATGTGTTGATTCTGGAAAATAACTGATATGTGAGCTTATGACCAATAGGATAAGCATTCGTCGTATGAATTGTTTGATTCGTAGATGTGTATAATTGTTCATAATTTTCTACTCGATTATTCATGTGATAATTATGTTTGAAATAATTGTGATTTTGTTGTTATTGAAATGTATGGCTTATTCATGATTGTCTTAACTTGTGTAGGTATCAAAGGTAATGGGTAATGTCAGATGTTAGTAAAAACCTAGGCTATTGATCTGGTTTGTGAGAGAAGAAACGTGCTTGATTTATAGATTAATTAAACTTTAGAAAATTGAGACTTGGTGTAGAAATTAGAGACTCTTACGAATTTAAGCATCTTTATATAATATTTATCCCTTTTATTTTTATCATACTGGAAACCATTATTAGGTTTTCATCCATTGCTTTTAACATTTTTTCTAATATGGATCATAGTGGATTGCGTGGATAGATGGAGTCACATATGGAGGATTTATGTCAATTCATTGGTTGTTTTAACTAGGCTAGTCATGTTCCTCTCCTTTTAGAGATAATCATTTGTAGATGAATTAAACTTGTAACCGACCTTAAGATTTTCTTTGTTACATTAATGCTAATCATGAAATCGATGACAAGAATTCGACTTTCTCTCACTTGTGTCATTCACTCTATGATTACTTGCATGGATATTTACAGGCTCTTATTCATGCAAATATTATCATTAGTTACATGTATGATAGTGTGGTGACATGTTAGGATATGTCATAATACTTTTGCTATCAATCTACTGTGACTTAAGCATTATAGGCCACATAGTGAAGATATTACAATAAAAGGTGGAGTGATGTTCCTAAGATTAGAATGGAGCTATCGAGATGCTAACTCTTAAAGGGAATGCTATATTATGATTCTGGAGGAATCAATACTTGAAAAAGAATCGCACATTGAAGATTAATGCTTAAAAAAGAGTATTATAAAAGTATTACTCTCCTTCATCATATATAATAACTAATTTTTTTTATTCTTCCAAAATTTATAACTATTTACATTTTCAAAAAATGAGAATTTTGAGGTCAAATATGCCAAGCACTCTTAATTGAATGGGACAATGAAGGTGTTCTATGCGATAGCTTCACTATATCAGGAAATATGAGGCATATACATACTTTTGGGACTATAACTCTATTATGTAACCCTAGTTTCTATTTCAACTCATCATTAAATTCATTCATAATAACTAGGCCATATGATATCTAGACATATATAACAAGTCCATACTTAACGAGATGGCTTAAACTACATAAATTTTCATATTATTAATCTCATATTAGTCATCAAACTACATGATATTCCATAATATGTAATTATAAATAACCAGATAAATTTTCAGCATATGCTATCTATTTTGTATTTATTGTTGTATTTGTGCCTTTCTACTTTCATGGTGTATGAAAAATTGCCCATTAATAATTTTTTTTGTAGAACTCATCAAATGAAGTAAAGTATTCATCATTATAAAATAATCACATTATGTGATAATAAATGCAACTAGGAAACTCTAACATCTTCTGTATCAATGCAGAGACAATCTTGATAGTTATTCCTTGCAACTCGAAAAACTTTTCATGGCAATCATTGGGTATATGGAAATGGCTCTCAAAACTAAACCAAATGAAATGTTAAATTTATTTGAAGATGTAAGTTAATCAATGAGATTGAATTATTATCCTCCATGTCCCCAACCAGAAAATGTAATTGGACTGAAGCCTCATTCTGATGCTGGTTCTCTTACCATCCTTCTCCAAGCAAATGAAGTAGATGGCCTCCAAATAAGAAAAGATGGAATGTTAATGCCTATTACACCGGTCTCTAATGCATTCATCATTAATGTTGGAGACATATTGGAGGTAATTTGAGAAAATTATTTTTTTTCTCATGCTAAGCTACATGAAGAACAACAAATAACATATTGTAAGAAAATAATCACAACATAAAAGTTAATGTGCACTAAAGATTTGGAGAAAATCAACAACAATAAGTCATAAAAATAGATAGAGTAACTTTATCAATTTAGAGAGTGGAGCACACGCTTAAAAGTGTCTCTTTTTGGTTTAAATTGAAACAAATAACTTGAATCCATAGAATATATATAGCTTCGGTCATTGTCACCTAGCCATCAACAATTATAGTCTATGTGTGACATGTTTTTATTTTTTTTAGCAATCAACCCGAATCAACTTGATCCAACATGAATACCTAAGGACACTAGTGAATGTTTATATATTAGTGAAATCCTTAAAATCTTTTAACTTACTTGACACTGATCATTCTAAAGTTAACAAAAATATTATATTTGCACTTTTTGGAGTCTCAAAAAGTGTCTTATTAGTACACTATGTAAACCTTCAAAATATTTTTCTTTGAGAAATTTTTTTGTCTTCTTTAATTATGATTTTATTGCAGATACTGACCAATGGAATTTATCGGAGCATCGAACACCGTGTAACAATTAACTCAAAGAAAGAAAGAATTTCCATTGCTACATTTCACAAACCTCAAATGAACAAAGTTATAAGCCCAATAGAAAGCTTGGTTACCTTCGAAAGACTTGCACTGTTTAGGAGAATCAACGTAGCAGATTACTACAAAAAATACTTCTCACGCCAGCTCCAAGAAAAATCAGTACCCAATGATGTCAGGATCAAAAGTAATAATTGTGTTCATAAGATTTTATAGGATAGAATAAGAACAAAACAATTAATAATAATTATGTTCATCAATAACTAGCAGTAAGTATAGGCTCATTTGTTCAAGACTTTGGGTCAAAGGCATGATGTGTGTATGTGTGTGTGGCAAATGTATTAAGTAATAAGTAGAAAATTTGTGTCATGAATTTGAAATAACTTGAACTAGCTACTTGGCTTATTTGTGCTAGAGAAACGTTGTGTAATATACATTTACTTTTTATTTAAGAAAAAAGAAAGAAAAAAAATCATGGATATAAAAGAAAGTGTCTACTTTTATTTTCATATGAAATCTTTCAAAGAATTTATCAAGTAGTTAGCTACTTCGAGTAAATTTCTGTAATGGTCCTCGAGATTGACACCGTGCACTAAAATCGTCCATGAGATTCTAATTGCACCAATTACATCCCTAAGATTGAAAAAATTGCACCATAGTAGTCCCTGACCCATTTTCCGTCAACAGCGCGCTGATGTGGACCTTTAGTGACATGTGCCACCTCATAGTTTGGCCACGTGTAACGGTATGATGACGTGTCGGCCAACGACACGTGGCATGCTGACATGGATGAGTATGCCACGTGTCACAATGCTATTTGTCCACGTGTCAGATTTTGCCACGTGTCGCAATACTATTTGTCCACGTGTCATCCACTGTGTCATCGTTACATATGCACCAAATTAGTCCCTTACTTTGCATCAAATCACTCATTTTAGTCCCTGAAATTGAATGTCGTGCACCAAATTAGTCCATTCATAAGTTTTTTCTCATTTTTTTTATAAATTTAAAATTCTCATTATATATTTGAATACACTAATTTTAATTTTATCTTTTCACAAGTTATTTAAATACAAGTGTGTTCATAAAATATTTTTAAAATATTAGTTTTAATTATACAATTTTTTTCTACAATATTTTATTAAAAGAATTATGTGACATATTGATATTGATTCAATAAAAAGTGTAAGTTAAGAGTATAATAATATTCCTTAATACAATTTTTCTAATATTTAACACTTTAATAAATATTTTAGAAATACTTGATAAGGCACTTATTAACTAATATAAATTCATTATTCCCATCCATTGTAAGAATGTCCGATTTCCCATATAATTAACTTCTCACTAAATTAATAAGATAGATTTATACTATCGATTATAATAATTCATTTTATCTATAACTTAGTTAGGCGGCTTTTTCATATATTACACTATTAAGTACTTATTGTAACCATGACTTGAACAGTATTAAAACAGATAGAAATAAACACAAGAGGCAATAATAAAGTTTTGGTTTTAGTTAACATGTACTCTAATGATACACGTTAACATTATTAATTAAAAATTTTATTATAAAATATGTATAATAAAAAAATAATTAAATTAGTGTATAAAAAAATATTGAGAATTTTAAATTTATAAAAAATGAGAAAAAACTGATGAAGGGACTAATTTGGTGTACGACATTCAATTTCAGGGACTAAAATGAGTAATTTGATGCAAAGTAAGGGACCAATTTGGTGCACATGTAACGATGACATAGTGGATGACACGTGGACAAATAGCATTGCGACACGTGGACAAATCGGATAAGTGGACAAATAGCATTGTGACACGTGGCATATTCATCCACGTCAGCATGCAACGTGTCGTTGGCCGACACATCATCATATCGTTACACGTGGCCAAACCATGAGGTGACCCGTGTCACCAAAGGTCCACGTTATCAAGCCACGTCAGCGCGTCGTTGACGAAAAATGGGTCAGGGACTACTCTAGTGCAATTTTTTCAATCTGAAAGACGCAATTAGTACAATTAGAATTTCAAGGACGATTTTTGTGCACGACATCAATTTCGAGGACCATTATAGGGATTTACTCTAGCTACTTCACTTGTCATATTAGGTGACAAAGTGAGAATTAAGCTTTAAACTTTGTCACTTTAGAATTTTAAGATACAAAAAGGATTCTAAAATACCTCAACTGAAGTAACTTGTTTTCTACTAATGTTTAAGTTGCTTTTCTTCATCAATTATATATTTATTTATTTTTACATGTGAATTTTATTCCAAAACAACTAGCATTCAATTTAAGCCTCACGATACTGAGTCGATATACTTAAAGTAGTACAAACAGAAATGTCTGATTTAAGCATGTTTATTTTTTATTGAAAATAATAATTGACTATGTTAAGTTACCTTTATAGCTAACTTTATATATTAGCTAAGAGATTAAGTTATATTTTTAAGAATAATTGAATAATTTAACTATTCAGTTTAAGTTTAATACCAAATAAAGGTACTTTAATTTAGAAATTTTTATTTAATTGATCTTTTCATAATTTAAAAATTTTATTATTCTCTTATGCTCAATTTATAAAACATTAGAGAAGTGATATTTAACTCATTTGTTGCAAATTAAAATCATATATAAAACTTGAAATTGACACATTTATTGTGAACACATCTCAGAACGTAATTCTAAGTTACTAATCCATCTCAAAAACTACAAAGATTTATTTTCCATATCCTTGCAAGACCTTAGATAAGCATTCAAAAGTAATGAATATCTTTTGGTTTCAAATGTGAATATGTGGATCAATTCAAACTATTTGAAAAACAAACTTTTTTCATCGTACTACAACAAGTATAAGGCGTTACTTCATTTATGTTAAAAACATTGTACTAGAGAAAATAGTGTGTACATCTTGCATTCTTTTAAGGAATTAAGCACATAGTCAAAGAAGAAAATGCTTCTAACATTATTAATACACTCTCTCACATTATTAATACACTCTCTCACATTATATACACTATTACATTTTGAACATTTGGTAAGTGTTACTGATTATTATAAAATTATATATAAAGTAACATTTATAATCAAATGTTAGTAAATATATATAATTTTTTTAAAAAACTTAAAAAATGTTACCTATTCCTAAAACACTGGAAATCAAATCGGAGACCTAACCTAATGGTTGGGACAGAAGAAAGATCGAGGAACCTGCTAGCGCTCTCAATCTCACTCCAAATCTCGTTCTCCTTCGCACTCTTACTTTCAATCTCATTGGCGCTCTCGATCGTGCTTCTCCGCTCCTTGAATCTCTCTCTCGTTTCAACTAATTCTAGGATTGGATTTGTTATTCTCTGTTTTGAGGTGAGTCTAATGGAGGAGAAGAAGAACCTCCTTTCGTGTTCTTTCTTCTCTTACTGATTTTGATCCAGATCTGAATCATGCATATGTAATTTCTCGCCTCTGGTTCATCCTCTTGTCGCCTGCACTGTCGTTGCGCCGTCCTCTTCTCGCCTGCGCCATCGTGTTCTCCCTGGGCAATAGTCTTTTTTCCGGTTCTATCATTTGCTCATCCCATGGCTTGGTGAGTTCCAGTTCTCTTGTTTAGTTATCTTCTTGCTCCTTCAATCCTCCTTAATCTTTACTTGATAATTAATCTATAATTAATTTGATGTATAATTATTAGTTAATTTAGGTTTTTAATTGCTTACTTAGTAGTTAGGTTTTGAATTTAGGTATAAATTAGTTTAGTTACACTGTCTTTTTAATTATTATTCATTCTATTTTTCCATTTGACTATAACAGTTCTAGTATTTAATTTCTATTACTCCTTTTCAATTTTTTCCACATAAGTTCTGATTTTACACCAATTCTGTTTCTGAAAAGCCTTCATGTTTCATATACTATTACTCATAGGTTGCAGAATGCGATACTTGTTTGTTGCATTTTTTGGAAATTTATTCTATTTCTAGTTAAATTATTGATTATCTTTCTAAATAAATCCTCCTATAGAAGGTTGTCAAACTATGGGGTTAAAACTCACGACTCTTCTGATTGACGAGTTTAAGATTTATATTGCGCAAATGATTCCTAGGAATAATATAGACACACCATTAACAATATTCAACTATTAGTTTTAGTAGATGCACATATATTTACATAATGTGAATTTACATACCAAATGATGTATGATCCTGGAATTTGGTGATTAATCTTTCCCAAACTTTAGCATTTCTGTTAGCAAGTTTTCTTTACATATAATGAGAATGTGGGATTCTTGCACCTTTGATGAGGGTTCCAGTGCCACTAAGGTAGTTGTAATCAATCCTTGATGAAAGAAAGGGCACCACCACACAGGTCTCCTTTATTCTAATTTTAGCCTTAGGGGATTCATGTCCTACTGTTGATGTTAGCATGCACATAAAGCTACTAAGATCTGTTAGATAATAACCTATAGCATACATATAGTTACTTGAAATTATTTTAGTAAGTCAACTATTAGCTCAAGGCATTATTGATTTCACATCTTAAACTAGAATACTTCCTTCTTTAGGTAGGTCTATGATCCTGATAAATAATATAATTGTCTACTGTTAAGTTACTATAATTGTAGATCTCACCACATTTTCTAAACACAAGTTTGCACACAATTTTTTGTTATGGCCTTTACATCCTTAAGCCTATGAAAATGACTGCGTGTATGCATAATTTAATTTGGTTCCCTGTAGTTATCTTTGTTTGCTCACTGATTAAATGTATGTTTTCTATTTTGATGATTTGGTTCCTAAACATATGGTAATTGTTGCTAGCATCATGCATCGCATTTTCTAAAATAATTTGGATTAGCTACTTATAATTCAAATACTAGTCTTGTGGGAAGATGCATCCTCCTTTAACGTTGCACAAGCACCCAATGTGCATTGAAGTGAGTTTATTTGCTAATCAGTTGTTATTTTTGGTCGTGTGTTTAAGATATTGTATTGTATGTATTACTAGTATGGCTGTTATGATTTGATATGTGTTAATTTTTCTTTGACATGGATAATAGCTAGTAAGTTGTAGGACTTTTGTTCCTAAACACAAGACTTCCGTTGCTTAATACTACTACAAGAAAATGGAGCATTTGTAACAAAAAATTTGTATCAAATTTAAAATTGTTACAAATTATACTTTTTTCGTAACAATAATTAGTTATTTATAATATTTTGTAACAATAAAAAAATTTGTTACAAAACATTTCAATATTTTGTAACAACGTGATTTCTTTTGTTACAAATTATGCTGGTTTTCGTATCGAATTGTTGCTTTGTTGCAAATATTATAATATTTTGTAACAAAAGATTATATTGTTACAAAAATTCAACATATTTTGTAACAAAATATCTATTTGTTTCAAAAGTTATAAATACTTTGTAACAAAAAATTAATTTGTCACAAAATACAATATTTTTGTAACAAGTTATTTATTTGTCACTAAATTTAAAGATTTTTTTAACTAATAAAAAATTTTATTTCAACATATTAAAGGTAAGACTTTGAATTTTTGAAAATTAACCTAATGAGTTATTTATGATTTATTATTTTATTTAAGATTTTATATTCAAAAATTTATTTTACTAAAAATATTTAAGTCAAATTAATGATACTTTGAGTTTAAAATTACTTAAAAAATTAAATAATAAGTCATTTATGATTTATTATATTTATTCAAAATAAAGTTTTAGAGATTTATATATTAAACGGGGTATTTTCTTATTTATAATTTAAA
>NC_029781.3:52393140-52412881 GCF_000817695.3 Arachis duranensis
CTAACCTCCCTTAAGTCACTAACACTAACTAACAGCAGCCACCATCTCTTTTCTTCCCAAACCCTAACTTCAACACAAACACACACACACACACAAAACGTGAAATTAGAGAAGAGAAGGAGAGATGCGATTAAAAGAGAGGAAGAGCCACGCTGCAGCCATTGTCCAGCCGCCTCGCTACCGCCGTCGCGTCACCGCTAAGCCATCGCAGGAGAAAGAGATGCGTCTGAGAGAGAGAGAGAGAGAGAGCTAGAGGGAGCTGCTGCGAACTCGCCAACAGGTGAGCCCGCGTCGCCATCGCCTCGGCTGCTCCCACACTAGGGTTTACTGTCGCTTCTGTGCCTTGTCATCGCCATCAGAGCCGCCTCGAATAAGAGAAAGAAAGGGCGCTGCTTCACGTCGTCGCCGTCGCCGTGGGTGGAGCCGCCGTCGCCAAGGTCCGCCGTGAAGAGGAACGTGAATGGAAAAGAAAACAGGGAAGCTACTATTGGGGATTTGGGGAAAATGGCTCTGTTCTGCCTCTGCCGCTTCTCGTCATCTCCGTCGCGTTTTGAAGTTCCAACTTCCAACTCCTCCCTCTTCTGTTGAATTTCAAAATATATAAAAGCCTCTGTTTATTTTAAGTTCTCTGAACTTTTTATGTTTCTGATTGTTATTTCCTTAGGATTTTTTTTCTGAATTTGTTCTCGGTTATGATTTTTTATCTAATTATTTGGTTTCACTTTTTTTTTGACATATTTCTGCAGTTGGGTAAGAGGGATTCTTTTAATCTTGTTTGGGCATACTAGGAGATGCAGTTTGATGGAGTCGATTGGGGTTTACAAGAGAGATTTGTATTCTTTGCAATAGGAAGGGGAAAACTTGCAGTGTGGAGCCCTGATGGCAAATTAATCGCCATTCTTGTAAGTTCTTTAGAATGTTGATATGTACATAGTGAATTAGTGAGCATTTTGAGAACATTTTGATTATACATGTTTGATTAAGAGGTAATAAGTAGTCTTGCATATTTGTTGATGATTATGAAATGTGGCTTACAACCTTTGGATGATGCATGCAAATTAAAAGTCAAGCTCTTGATCTCCACCCTAAGAAGTAAGAAGACCAGAGCCATTCACAGAAGGCTCACCAAACACCAAGTATTTGCCTTGCCTTGTGATTATTTTGGATTTGATTTGACAACGTTTTATGTAACTTGATCCCCTTTGTATCAATTCTGCGTGTTTAAATTCTTTAATTAGCTTTGAATTTTGTTCCTATTCATTCATCAGGCTAATTTTGGTTCTAAATAATTAAATATGTTGTTGGGTGAATTTATTTTAAATTTATTCAAGATAATGTCATGAGAAAGTGAGCTAGTATTTGCAAATTATAATATAATGAAGTTAGTTGCGAGTTAGAATATTGACACTAAATTTGTTTTTGATGTGTATTGCAATATTAATACCCAATCTGTTTATCTAAGTGAAACTTGAGGTAACCATGAATTTTCAACTAGTATTTTTCAACAGGCTGGCACCGCCTGTAGCAGCATTCTCCATCCACCGCAGCTGCAACACCCCTTGTCCCCTTTCTTTTTGCCTTGTTCTAGTTCTCTGCTTCCAAGTTTTTGTCCATTTTTTTATTTTTATTAAGTTTGATTAATTTTAGTTAATTAGTTGATTTTGGTTAATTATCTTAGTTAGATTAGTTTCTGTTAGTTGATTATAGGTGGTTACGTTAGGATAATTTTCTTTAGTTTTGATTGTTGCTGAAAGTGTTTGGAGCTAGTTTGCTGTCTATGATGGAATTGTTGTTTTGATGAGAAACTGTGTTGATTTTCTTTAGATATGATTTTGTTATTGTTATTCATTTTTTTTATGTTTCCCATCCTATGTTGTCTAATTAACATCATGCATTGAATTTTGTTGAGCTTGACCTCCGTACTTTGAAATCTCTTCCAAGCTTGGCTGTTCGTCACTCTTTTTTGTTTATTCTCCTGAGTTGAATTCTTCTTATTATTCTGTTGCTGTTGAGCTTGGAAAGAAGAAGAATTTCTAGCTTTGTCAGCACCCTGTTGTAACTTATGAATTTATTTCACCTTATGTATTACTTTTCTTTTATATCTTTTATACCTTATAAAAAAATAGAAAGCATTAAGGGGTGTTTCAAAATTGTTGGATTAGCTTGTTGGATTAGCCTTTACATCCAAAATAAGATCAGTTAAAACCTTTATGGTTACTTGTCTGTTCATGTCTATATCCAGGTACTAGTGAACTCTTTTATAGCGCGCTTTGACAATGAAAGAAACTAGACAACTAAAGGTACTCCTAAAATTGCTTATGATTTTAATACATATTTCTAGATGATTCCTATATTATTAGTATAGTTTAATTTGTATATGGATTTATTTATCGCATTTTACTTGTGTCATGGTTGAGAAATGACAAATGTTCTATTATTTGATTTGATAAATTTGGTTGTGTATTGGCTGAGAAATAAGTTGTGAATTGGTTGTTTTTGTTGGAACCGTAGTCATATCCAAGTTTTAGGGGAGGTTCTGCCCAAATATTTCTAAATATTTTGGATAAAACTTAATGAAAAAAATTATAATTAGTGTTATATCTTGTTTCTAATTTTTTGTTTCGATTTTTCTTATTTACAGGATTGTTGAAATGGTGACCACATGCTACATTGAGGGCTCAAGAATATTTTGATTCATAGAGATACTAATCTATGTTAGAACTTTTAACGTTTGGTTGAACTTGTGCAAGATATATAACTTGTAGAACTAATCAATGTACTCACTGACGATCGGATTCTTGCCAGTAAAGAAATTCATAAGAATAATCGCGTTGCAAGTATAGTTTCTAAACCAACAGAGAATCCTTTCGTACAAAAGTTTGGTTGTCACAAGTAACAAAAACCAATAAAATTTAAAACCAAAGTATTTAGACCTCGGGTCGTATCTCAAGGAATTGCAGGGAAGTATGATTTATTATTGGTTATGGAAAAAGGTATATTTTTGGATTTTTTTTGAAATAGGGAACAAGTAATTTAAATGGCAAGAAAAATAAATTAATAATTAAGAAAACTCTTGGCAAGGTATGAGAACTGGAAATTCCATCCCAGTTATCCTTATCAGGTGTGATGAGAATTGTTCATTGCTCCCACTTAGTTAACCCTTACTAAATAAAGAAAAGTCAAGTGGACTAATCAACTTGATTCCTCAAGTTCTAGTCAACTCCTATGGAAATACTAGCTTTAGAGGGATCCAAATCAATCAGCAAATTCCAATTTTCAATCAACCGCTGAGTTTGACAACTCAAGTGTCACCAATTACTTAACCAAAGCCAAAAGGAAAGAAAATCTACTCGAATAAAAATGCCTTAACCAGGAGAAGATTAATTGGAAGCATCAATAACATAAATTAAAGAGAGCAATCTTAAATCTGAAATACCTCAAATTATATTAAATAAAGAAAATCAATTCTAACATGGATTTCATAAATCAAATTGGGGAAAATAAACAACTAAGTGATAAAGTAAATAAAAGTAGAAGAGAAATTAAATTAAAGGAACATTGAACCTGGAATAAAGAAGCAATCCTAAAATTAAGAGAAATCCTAAATCTTAAATCCTAAGAGAGAGGAGAGAGCCTCTCTCTCTAAAAACTACATCTAAACCTAAAATTGTGAATAATGAATGTTGTTCTCTTTGATTTCTCCATTCTCCAGCCTTTATTCTGTGTTTCTGGGCTTGGATTTGGGCCGAAAAAGGGCCCAGAAATCGCTGGGGACGACTTCTGCAATTTTCTGCACGTGGCATCCGTCATCCGCGTGCATGGGTCACGCGTGCGCGTCATTTGGAGATTTTTCTTGTCACGCGTACGCATCGCTTATGTTTTGCGCTAGGCACGCGTCCGCGTCGTCCATGCTTGTGCGTCGCTGCCATTTTCTTCAAAACTCCATTTTGTGCATTCCTTCTATTTTTGCGTGTTTCTTTTCTGTCCTCTAAGCCATTCCTGCCCTATGAAGCCTGAAGGTACTTAACACACAGATCACGGTATCAAATGGTAATAAAGGATAACTAAAATAAATATTTTTAAGGCATAGGAAATATGTTTTCACATATATCATAGAATGAGGAAGGAATTGTAAAACCATGCAAATCTTATGAATAAGTGGGTGAAGAATTGATAAAAATACTCAATTGAGCACAAGATGGATCATAAAATAGTGGTTTATCACTCACTAATGTTATTTTGTTTTAAAACAATTTTAGCTAAATGAGGCATGTTTGAATTATGTATGTTTTTACATATTATATAAATGTAGACTTGCTTATTAAAATAGTTAATATATTGGTTAATTTAAAAATAATTTAGTAAATTATGCATGCAATTTGTATTAAAAAAAGTTACAAAATAATTATTTTATTTTTGTAACTAAAGAAAAAACATGTTACAAAATCAGATTACATTTTGTAACAAAATTTTATGATAAAAAAAAAGATTATCACAAAAAATACATTGAATATCAAAATTTGTTACCACTTTTGTAACAACTTCTGGTTTTTTGTATCAGAAAAATTTGTTACAAAATATCACTTTGAATTGTAACAGTTCCATTTTTTGTTACAAAAACTTTTTGTAACGGGACATACTGCAACGGCCTCTTTTTTTGTTACAAAATCCTTTTGTTTCAAAAATTCGATTTTCTATAGCAATTTTTTTTGTTACAAATATTGCTTTTTCTTGTAGTGTGTAAGTAAATTCTTACCTGCTAGGAGAGCAAGAGAAAGTTTATATTTTGTGTGTTGCCAGGAATTATATTTGAGGTTGTGTTGTGATAATTAACTGTTGCTAGAAATCACATTTTTGGGCATATTGTTGAGCTGTTCCAAAAGTGTCATGTGGAACACCCTATTGGCTTTAAGTTATCTGATTTTATGTAGCTTAATTTTGACTTTGAAATATAGATTCAATAATTTTGTATGGATTTCTGTAATTCTATATAACGAGTTCACTTTCTTCACTTTTATAATTTACTAATTCAATACCATAATCTGTCCCTTTCTCTTGTATGATACTATTGTCTTTCTATAAAGAAACGAATAGTATCAGTGTTTGCCGTTGAGAATTCATAACATTTAATGTGAAGTCAATCCAAATAATGTTGTATTGTATGTTCAAAACTGAAAGGATATTTTGTTGGTTCATAGCCATCATACGGCAAATGGTCTACTTATTTACTAAAATGGAAAGCGATAGAAATTATGGATTGATAATATGTTCTCATGGAAAAAGTTTAGTTTTTAAATCTATTTTTGTTCTGCTTCAATTTAAACATGTATTCATGGTCTTAAATATTTGTTCTCCAGCATATTTTCAAAGTGGAACAAGAAGAGTAGAAGAAGGAGGAGATCAATTGGAGTTACATTGAATTTGTTGACAATCAATACATTCTAGATCTCAAAGAAATTAGGCCATTTTCACATTTGTTTTACTGTAAGAGGTCATTTTCACATTTTAATTTTGTATTTAATCATGTAAGTATATTGAAGAAATAGAAAAATTGATTTATTGGACCAATTTTAATGTTTAAATATCTTGAGTTTAATTTGTAAAGTGGATGTAGAATATGTAGTTGAAAAAAAATTTAATTCAATATTTTGTGCATTTAAATGTTACTAAAGATCTATTGTAATATTTTTATTGTTAGCAAAGAAAATCTTTTTTAACATTTATTAGAGTATTGTTATAGAATATCTATGGTAATATTTTCTAAATGTTACAAAAAATATTTATAGTAACATTTTTCTAAGTGTTACAGAAAATATTTATGGTAATATCTTTTAAAATGTTACAAAAAATATCTATAGTAACATTTTTTAAGTGTTACAAAAAATATCTATTATAACATTTCTCTAAGTGTTACCATGAATAGTCTATTGTAATATTTCTCATAATATTACTATAGAATATCTTTTGCAATATTTTTGCTAAATATTATTAAATCTTTAGAAAAATATTAGTAAAATTCTTTAGTGACATAGAGTATATTTAATATTTGCTAAAATGTTACTAATATACATAGATAACATTTTAATATGATTTGGTAACTGACAAGCAGATTTTTGACGGTTTAGAATTTCACAAATAAATTCTCGTTGCAAGTATAGTTTCTAAACCAACAAAGAATCCTTTCGTACAAACAAATTTGGTTGTCACAAGTACAAACCCCTAATAAAACTAATAACCGAAGTATTTAAACCTCGAGTCTTCTCTTAAGGAATTGCAGGGAAGTGTTCTTATAATTGGTTATGCAAAGGTATATTTTGGGGTTTTGTGAATAAGAGAACAAGAAAAAGTAAATGGTAATGAAAATCAAATGATAAAGAGGTCTTAGCAAGGTTTGGTGGTCAAAGATCTCTATCCTTATCACTAACCACAACATGAGAATTGGCAAGGATCAATCCCATTAAATCATCCTCTAACTAGTAGTAAAGGAAAGTTAAATGAGCTATATCAATCCAAGTCCATAAGTCCTAGCTCTCCACCAATTCAATTAGTGAGAACTAGAGTTAATGGCTCCAATCATCAATTACTTGGACATTAGTAACTCAAGAGTTCTTAAGTTACCATCCCAAGCCAAGAACATAAAATCATACTCTAACATCCTTCCAAGCATTTTATCAAATACTTGGTAGGCACAAAATAAAAGCATAGAAAAGTAATAATAGAATATAAGATCTAAAACCAATAATTGCAAGATCAATGATAACAAATAAAGGAAGAAGCAATAAACATGAAATACCTCAAATTGCATTAATAAAAAAAATCAAATCTAACATGAGAATTCATAAACCAAATTGTCAACATAAAGTAATCAACAAGGAAAATAAATAAACTAGAATGCTAGAACAAATAAAAGTAGAAGAGAAACTAAATTAAAGAAACATTGAACTTGGAATTGAGAGGAAATAAACTTAAAACTAAGAGAAATCTTAAAACCTAGAGAGAGGAGAGAGCCTCTCTCTCTAGAAACTACATCTAAAACCTAAAATTATGTGAATGAAAGTTATGTGAATGAATGTTTGGATTCCCCCACTCTGTAGCCTCTAATCTGTGTTTTCTGGGACAAAAACTAGGTCAAAATAAGCCCAGAAATCGCCCCCAGCGATTTCTGATACGTCTAGCAGGTGGCTCTGTCACGCATACGCGTCGTCCATGCGTACGCGTGGATTGAATTTTTGCCAGGTCACGCGTACACGTAATCCACGCGTGCGCGTCACCTAACAGTGTGGCAACTATGGCAAATTATATAATACTTCGAAGCCCCGGATGTTAGCTTTCCAACGCAACTAAAACCGCCTCATTTCGACCTCTATAGCTCAAGTTATGGTCAATTTAGTATGAAGAGGTCAGGCTTGACAGTTTTGCAATTCCTTCGATTTCTTGTATTCCTTCCACCTTTGCATGCTTCCTTTCCTTCCTCTAGGCCATTCCTGCCCTATAAACCCTGAAAAAACTTAACACACATATCACGGCATCGAATGGTAATAAGAGAGGATTAAAGTTAGCAAATTTAGGGCCAAAGAAGCATGTTTTCAATCATAGCACAAAATTAGGAAGAAAAATGTAAAACATGCGAATTCTATGAATAAGTGTGAGTTTAGTGGATAAAATCCGCTCAATTAAGTACAAAATGTGCCACGAAATAGTGGTGCATCAAATATCCCCACACTTAAACATTAGCATGTCCTCATGCTAAGCTCAGGAGAAGCTACAAAGCAATGAAGAGGAATGGTAGAAATTATGAAATGCAACCTATCTATATAAATGCAACTACATGCAAAAAAATACTTTTACTTACTTGGTTAAAAGTAAACAAATTCTCCAAGACTAGCATAAACTAGATTCCACTAATTCAAATCACAAAATAAAGTACAAGTAAACTTGCAAAAGAATATAGCTCATGAAAGCCGGGAACAAAGAATCGAGCGTCGAACCCTCACCGGAAGTGTATACACGCTAATCGCTCAGGTGTTTAAAGTTTGACTCTCTCAATTCTCTACTAACCTTGCTTTCTAAGGCTTGCTTTTCTTCTACCAATCAACAAAAGTTTAATGCATAAATACACATATCAAGAGGTCTTTTAAGGGTTGTAATGGGGTTAGGGTCAAGGTAGGATTGTATTTGGTCAAGTGGACTAAAATCTGAATCCTTAATTAACCTAAACTTCCCACCTAACTTAAGCCAATCCATGTAATCAGAATATAAAACCTAACTATCCATTAACTATGTTTTGCCACATATTCATGTATCCCAATTTGAGTACAACTCATATGCATTGCTAACACCATTTACTTTGGGGCATTTTGTCCCCTTTTATTATTTGCTCTATTTTTTTCTTTTCTTTTTATTTTTCTTTTTATTTTTATTTTTATTTTTTTATTTTTTTTCTCAATGCATATGATAAAATTATTGAATGCATAAAATTATTCTTTCACATTTTCATAAAGATGTCTAACATACTTAATTCCCAAAACCAAACATTTCCAAACCTACTTTCCCCACACTTAATTCATTAGCACTCTCACTAGTCTAAGCTAACCAAAGATTCAAATTAAGGACATTATTGTTTTCCTCTTAGAGTTAGTGATGAGCTAAAGTAAAGAACAAAGGGGTTAAAAGGCTCAACATTGGTTTACAAAGGATAATGAAAGGGTTAAGGCCATATGGGTATGTAAGCTCAGTGAAACAAAGGCCTCAATCATATAAGTGCATGCATACATCAAACAATGGAAATATAGAATTAAGCAAGAAAAAGATCACAATTTTAGAGAGAACAACACACACCAAAAATAGAATATTGGTTGATAAGATGCAACCAATCAAATAGGCTCAAAATCTCATGCGTTTTGTGCGTTCGAGCTCTAAAACCCTGTTTCAGAATAAATTTCTTCAAACAGTTTAACAAAAAATTTAATTCAAATTAGTGAAATACTCTAAAAAGTTTCTTGAAAAAGAAAATATTACTTTAACCAAGTGGTGGTAAAATATGTACAGAATCTAGCAAACATGCAATCAAACATGCAAATGCAACAACTAACAAATTAACATTGGTGTTGAAATAGGAAATAACTAACCCACGGAAGTCGGTATCAACCTCCCCACACTTAAAGATTGCACCATCCTCGGTGCATGCTAAGATGTGCAGGTGGACGGGCTGCTACAACTGATGCTTTTCTCTAGAGATTGTGCAGATGGACTTGTCTATTGCCCCATGTAAAAGTCTTCTGTTTCCCTTCTTGATGGGCATCCTGAAAGAAGAGAAAAGGGAAGGAAAGTAACCCAGAAACAAAGATAGAAAACAAATAAAGTATGGTTGGGTTAATGCCAAATAATGAGGGTCTCAATTACATGGTAGCTACAACATGCAAGTGAGAAGACAGTAGAAGCAGATGGCATATCGATAGTGCAAGAATTGCAACAATGGGGGAGAGAGTGTGGGTAATGCAAGATAGTATAAGTGCATATCAATGCAAGTGTCATAAAAGATTAGCATTGACTTAAATAATATTACCCAATCATAATAAAACAAGTCATGAAGCACCAAAATAACGCAAAAAAAGATGCAAAGTTGAATAAGGACATTTAACACCAACGGAAAAATAATAGACTTAGAAAAGAACATATAAATATGCACAAAATTAAAATGCAGTGAATGAAAGCATGCAAATGCAATAAGTAAAATAGAATGGAAGAGAATAAGAATGAGAAGTTAAATAAATGAAGGAGAAGAAAGTAAGAAAGGAGGAAGAAAGAAGAAAGAAGAGAAGAAAGAAGTAAGAAATGAGAAATAGGGCGCGACGCGCGCGCGGGCATCACACGTACGCGTGAAAACAGAGTTGGCCACTCGACATGTAAGCGTCTGGCACGCGTACGCGTGGATGGCCTGAAACCTAAAGGACGCGCACGCGTCAGGCACGCATACACGTGGGTGATTTTGTGCCTCTAGCACAGTTCCAGCACGAGGGCAGCTGATGAGCGGATAATTTATACGCTTTTTGGCATTGTTTTTACATAGTTTTCAGTATGTTTTAGTTAGTTTTTATTATAATTTTATTAGTTTTTAATTAAAATTCACATTTCTGGACTTTACTATGAGTTAGTGTGTTTTTCTGTGATTTCAGGTATTTTTTGGCTAAAATTGAGGGACTTGAGCAAAATTCAGATTCAGAGGTTGAAGAAGGACTGCAGATACTGTTGGATTCTGACCTCCCTACACTCAAAGTGGATTTTCTGGAGTTACAAAACTTCAAATGGCGTGCTCTTAATTGCGTTGGAAAGTAAACATCCAGGGCTTTCCATCAATATATAATAGTCCATACTTTGCTCAAGTTTAGACGACACAAACTGGCGTTCAACGCCAGTTCCATGCTGCATTCTGGAGTCAAACGGTAGAAACAAGTTGCAAAGTGAAGTTAAACGCCAAAAACACGTTATAAACTGGCGTTCAACTCCAAGAGAAGCCTCTACACGTGTAAAGCTCAATGCTCAGCCCAAGCACACACCAAGTGGGCCCCGGAAGTGGATTTCTACATCATTTACTTATTTCTGTAACCCTAGTAACTAGTTTAGTATAAATAGGACTTTTTACTATTGTATTTACATCTTTAGTTTCATCTTTAGATCATCTTTTAGGGGTTGGTTCTTCTGGTTTCCCCTCTGGGGCCGAGACCAATGAACTCCATTATCACTTATGTATTTTCAACGGTAGAGTTTCTACACACCATAGATTAAGGTATGGAGCTCTGCTGTTCCTCATGAATTAATGCAAAGTACTACTATTTTTCTATTCAATTCAAGCTTATTCCTATTCTAAGATATCCATTCGCACCCAAGAACATGATGAATGTGATGATTATGTGATGGTCATCATCATTCTCACTTATGAACGCGTGCCTAACAAACACTTCCGATCTACATGCAAACAAGATAGGATGAGTATCTATTAGATATCTAATACAGAGGACCGAGTCTGAGATATTAAAATCTTCGTGGTATAAGTTAGAACCCATGGATGGCCATTCTTGAGATCCGGAAAGTCTAAACCTTGTCTGTGGTATTCCGAGTAGGATCTGGGAAAGGATGGCTGTGACGAGTTTCAAACTCGCGAGTGTTGGGCGTAGTGACAGACGCAAAAGGATAGTAAATCCTAATTCCAGTATGATCGAGAACCGACAGATGATTAGCCATGCAGTGACAGCGCATTGGACCATTTTCACAGAGAGGATGGGATGTAGCCATTGATAACAGTGATGCCCTACATAAAGCTTGCCATGGAAGGGAGTAGGAATGATTGGATGAAGACAGCAGGAAAGCAGAGGTTCAGGAGGAACGAAAGCATCTCCATGCGGGATATAATATTTTGGAGTTTAGAAGTGAGACCAATGAGAGTAGAGATAAGTGTGGTTTGACGCTCTTTTTGCCCTTGGCGAATAACATTAAAGGTATCATTTATGGGAGCTTAGAGTGGATAGGAAGGTTCATTTGTTGGGAGAAAGGGCTCATGATAGGAAGGTGGTTCATCTTGATAAGGATATGGAGATGGTGTATATTGAGGTGGTGGTTTTTGGAAGTATGGCTCGTAAGGCTCTTGGTATGGTAGGTAAGGATTAGGGTCATATGGGGGTGTTTGGTGGTAAGGGGCTTGTGAGTATGGTGGTTCAAAATTATGTTGAGGAGTGGCTTATAGGTATAGTGTGGCTCATAACCATTGTCCTGGTATGCCTCTTGGAATAGCTCTTGGTCATAGTATGTTGGTGGAGGTTGTTGCCAAGAGGGTTGATCAAATCCTTGTGGCTCCTCCCATCTTTGATTCTCCCATCCTTGATGCATATTCTCATTGTAATCTCCTCTTCCTACAATATAGTTGTAACCAAACTCATAGCCAAAGGGGTGAGAGTTCATAGTAGCTAAAGAAAATAAAAACAAAAACTAGTAAAAATAAGCAACTAATTCCTAAACTAACAAAAACTAGCAAACAAGCAAAAAGCAAATACTTACAATAACCAATAATAAGGCACACATTTGTAATTCTCCGACAACGGAACCATTTAGACGAGCAAACTTTTGACGGTTTAGAATTTCACAAATAAATACTCGTTGCAAGTATAGTTTCTAAACCAACAAAGAATCCTTTCGTACAAACAAATTTGGTTGTCACAAGTACAAACCCATAATAAAACTAATAACCGAAGTATTTAAACCTCGGGTCGTCTCTCAAGGAATTACAAGGAAGTGTTCTTATAATTGGTTAAGCAAAGGTATATTTTGGGGTTTTGTGAATAAGAGAACAAGAAAAAGTAAATAGTAATGAAAATCAAATGATAAAGAGGTCTTGGTAAGGTTTGTTGGTCAAGGATCTATATCCTTATCACTAACCACAACATGAGAATTGGCAATGATCAATCCCATTAAATCATCCTCTAACTAGTAGTAAAGGAAAGTTAAATAAGCTATATCAATCCAAGTCCATAAGTCCTAGCTCTCCACCAATTCAATTAGTGAGAACTAGAGTTAATGACTCCAATCATCAATTACGGATAAAAGTTATGTCAAGATGGCCAAGTAGTGGAGAAGTTAATAGAAAGGGTAATATTGGAAAGAAATCTTGGACACCAAACCTATGTATTGCCATTATATATTGTTATAGATTCTAATAGATAAAATTATTTATTTCTTTAATCTTATATTGAACATATTTAATTATCTTTAATTTTATTATTATTTCTAAGTTATTAAATTTTATTTTGATTATATCATCTCATCATATCATACACTATTATTTTTTAATATATTATTCACTTTTTAAATTTGTTAAATAAATATTTTTTATATTATTTTAATATTAACGTGATCTTATTTATATAATTTTTTTAGCATAAAATTACTATAATTTTTTTTAAAATGTTAAATTATAAAAACACGCAATAAAGAGGTAAAAAAATATAGTTCAAAAAATAATGATAATAATATTATCCTGACTTAAAAAGAGTATATATAAACCAAAATACATGTTAGTTTTTTACAAAAGATAATTTTGTTTAAATGTCATGAATTTTCATATTTGTCTTCATTTTTTTTAAGTGGCATGCCAAAATATGGATTCGAATCTAAATCGGCCTTCATTTCTCTATAAATAGTGAAAAAGCTAAAGAAATGAGAATGCTTTTTTTTCATTTTTAAATATCAAACTATAAGAATAATTAATAAATAAAATAAAAAAATATAGTAATTAATGATAACTGCTTCAGTTGTTTTGAGTTATAGTGATAGAAGTAAAATAAAAAAAATAATTGGACACCAAACTTTTATATTTCTTTTAATTTATCAGGTAACTAATGAAATACAATATTATTATTTACGGTATAAATTAAAATTAAAATTATCAATCATACAATAGTTTATAGCACTGTTTCAATTCAATCATGTGAAAAAAAATTCGAATCTAAATTTATTATGTATTAAATAAAATAAGCTAAAATATTATTTACACTATAAATTAAATAAAAAAATATCAATACTTTTAAAATTAAAAAATTATATTTTTAAAAATAAATAAATAAAAATGTTATGGTAGGTAACCGGAGATTAATACGACGAATGGCGTTTGGCGGCCCAAGTGTGTGAGGGAGGAGAACTCCGGGTAGGTCTGCAACTCGGGAGGCTCCGTCCGACTTGTGCTCGCGTGTGAATGGGGGGTGGTACCTGCAAAGACACTCCGATGCCTAAGTTAGCAAGAGTGAAGCAGGTCTTAGAGAGTATTGGACTTAGAGATACCTGAGGGGTGTCAGTGTATTTATAGTGGTGAGCCAATAACCACCGTTGGTGTAGTGCCGTATCTTTAGGGTGGTAACCGTCCCTATTATCTTGGGGAGGTTAAGATATGGCTTTATGAGGCGGTTAGAGAGATTTTAGGGGCGGTTACTCATTTATGCCCCTGGGTGTATTTATAAATACTTTCCCTCTCTTTCTATTTTCCGTTTCTGCAATCTTTCAAACTTCTCCTTATCTTGTTCGTGCTGCATTCTTGCGTTCGAAGACTTCTGTTCTTCTCCAACCTTCATTTTCGGATAAAGGTTAGTTTTGCTTTTCCCATGTCATGCCTTATGCTTGCATGTTTTGTTTTGTGAGTAGATAGGTTGGCCTGTAGGTTATAGTTTCGAATCTCTCTTCTTTAAGGGCCGTGTTTTTTTTATTTTTCTTTTTCTTTTTTCCCTTTTGTAGGTTTCTGCCACTTTTCTTTATATATAAAAAATGGCCTCCGTAGACATTCTTTCTCAGTGGGTTGACGTTACGGTCCTTGGGGAGGAGCCGTTGGTCGACGCTGAGTTCATCACTCACATTCGCACTCATCACAGGCTCTGTACTTCAGAGGAGGACGAGCCGAAATATGAACTGATACTCCCGGGTCCTGAAGACCGGGTCTGTTTTGGGAGAGTTAATGAGGCGGCCCCTCATTTTTTCTTCATGTATGAATGTATGATCACCCGTTTGGGTGTTTTTCTTCCTTTCTCCGATTTTGAGATATCCGTTTTGCACCACTGTAAAGTTGCCCCTACTCAACTTCACCTCAATTCTTGGGGTTTTTTGAAGATCTATCAGTTTATAAGCCATGCTCTGGACTTTCCGACTTCCTTGAGAATTTTCTTTTATCTTTTTCATATGACTAAGCCCTTTAGTGGGCTAAACAACAAACAACAATGGGTATCCTTCCGAGCCATTCAAGTTCGGAGGATATTCACCCTTTTTGATGAATCTTTCCATGACTTCAAAAACTTCTTCTTCAAAGTTCAAGCCGTAGAGGGTCACCACCCCTTTTTTCTGGACGAGCATTCCTCCCCCCGCTTTCCCCTTTACTGGTTGCCGGCCTCCCCTTGCGAAAAAATTGGTCTAGATGACCTAGACGAGGTGGAGGCGGCCATTGTGGGGTTTTTCCGAGAAGCATGGGGGAGGGCCCCATACTTAGATACGAGGAAAATCCTTCAGGGGACGTCGACTTTTGTTCAATCTTGCATAGGTAGCGCATGCATTTTTTATTTCTGAGTTGTTTACGCCGACTTGTATTTTACCGACTTGTAACTTGGTTGTTTCTTTTGTAGATATGGCAAAAAAGAACGCTCAGGAGGCCTACCAAAGGGTCCAGGAGGCTAAGGCGAAGTCCCGGGCTAGGGCCAAGACGGTCATCTCTCCACCTCCTCCTCCTCCTCCTAAGAATGTGGGTACTCCCTCTCAACCTCTTGTCATTTCTTCCTCGAGTTTGCCCCGACCACCCCCTTCTGCCCAAACTCTCTCTGAGCCCGAGAAGAAGAAGCGCAAGACTTCAGAGTCTGGCTCTTCTTCTTTTGATGGTGGGGTTAAGGCGGATGCTTTGGCATTCGTTCGAAAGAACATCTATCCTTTTATAAGTATGGATGATGTTTCTGTTCGAAACCACCTTACCGCCATGGCCGAGGAGAGTTTTAGGACAGCGGGTGTTTGTAGCAAACTCTTGGACATTTTTGAGAAGGCTCCCCTCAGCTCTTTGGGGGCATCCTCGAAGGTTGAGGAGCTAGAGGGGAGACTTCTTATTTATGAAAAACATGAAAAAGAGTTGAAGGAGGAGAGAGATAGACTGAGGAAGGAGAGGGATCACCTTAAGGAGGAGGAGGGTAAGCTGCGGGCTCAATGCACCTTGGAGGCAAATTTGAGGAAAACAGCGCAAGAGAGCTACCACAGTTTGTTTCAAGATATTGTTGCTGTGAGGAACGACTTGCTGAATTCCCGGAACGCATACGCCGAGTTGGAGGATTCTATCGCCGAGGGCGCCGAGGAGTCTTGGAGAATTTTCTTGGAACAAGTCAGAGTTATTGCTCCCGACTTGGACCTTTCTCCTTTACACCCTGACAAGGTAGTTATCGATGGCGCTATCGTTGACCCTCCTGTCCCCAAGGTCGTTTCTGAGTCAGACCTAAAGACTCGGGGGCAGAGGATTATAGAGTCTCCTCCTCGTCCCAAAGATGCTCCGAGTTCTTCAATCCTTGCCCCGACTTCCTCTTTGGCTCCTCCTCCCGGTCCTGGTGGCGCTTCTCCTGGTGGTGGTGATTCCTCTACTCCGATCAAAAAATGACTTTTTATCTTTATGGCTATATGGGGGCCCGGCCTGTGGGTCCCCTCTTTTTTAAACTTCTATTTATTTGTTGGTGGTTGTGAACAATTTCCTTCTGGCCTTTTAAGGCCGTAAACAAAATACTCCTATCTGTGCCCTTTTTTGGATAAGGGTTTTAAACAAAATAAATGCCCTTTTTTGGATAAGGGTTTTAAGTTACCTTATGCGTGTACATGCTTTTCTGTTTTTGGATATGTTTGATCTTTTCGGAAAAAACCTTTTGTTAGCTTGCGTTGTTTTCTCGAGCCTTTTTCATTTGAAGGCTTATATGCAACCTTTAAGCTTTTTCAGGTTTTCCTATCTCTTTTGTTATCCTTTATACTCAACTTTGCTTTAGTGAGTTTTTATGACTTAGGTTATTTTTGTGATGCGTTTTTCATTTACTCGGAATATATCCGAGTTTTTCTACTCGGGTTCTTGTCTTCGACTTATGAGTCGGACTGTTCCCGAGTTCAATACGATCAACTCATATAACCTCTTTACGCCGACTTGTACCTCGTCGTTTTATCCTGACGACCATGTTAGGTCGGTTCATGGGATTTTCACGTTTTGTCGAGCTTAAGTCGGCGTGTTTCGTAGAAAGACTTATAAAAATAAAGGAGGATTTTAAGAGAGATATTGTAAAAAAGATCTTTATTAATTGGGAAGGTACCTTTTTGCTACTAAGGGTCTTGACAGCATGTTTTCCCTTAGCCTCTACTATGATGCCTCGTTAAAAACCCCTCTCCAGAAAAAACCCTTTTTTGGGAAAAAATCATGAAGCTGGGAAAAGAGTACATCAGGGAGTAGAGTTCGCTTCTAACTGTAGTACCTTTTCATATTACAAGCATGCCACGACCTCGGTAGCTCAGTGCCATCCAGGTCGGTTACTTTATAATAACCTTTTCCTAACACTTCCTTGATTTTGTATGGTCCTTTCCAATTTGCGGCGAGCTTTCCTTCTCCCGATTTGTTGACTCCAATGTCGTTTCTGATTAGGACCAAATCATCTAAGGCAAATGTTCTTCGAATGACTTTCTTGTTGTATCTGGTAGTCATCCTTTGTTTTAACGCCGCTTCTCTTATCTGGGCACCTTCTTGGACTTCGGGGAGCAAATCAAGCTCCTCTTTGTGCCCCTGTACATTTCCGACTTCATCGTGGAGAATTACCCTTGGGCTTTGCTCATTGATTTCTATTGGAATCATAGCTTCTACGCCGTAAACTAGTTGGAAGGGTGTTTCTCCCGTGGCGGATTGGGGGGTTGTCCTATAAGCCCACAACACTTGGGGGAGCTCTTCAGCCCAAGCTCCCTTTGCTTCCTGTAATCTCTTCTTCAATCCTGCCAGTATGACTTTGTTGGCTGCCTCGGCTTGCCCATTGGCTTGTGGGTGTTCCACCGAGGTGAACTGATGCTTGATTTTCATACTGGCTACCAGACTTCTAAAGGTGGCGTCGGTGAATTGGGTTCCATTATCTGTGGTGATAGAATAAGGTATTCCATACCTTGTGATAATGTTTTTGTAGAGGAACCTGCGACTTCTTTGAGCGGTGATAGTGGCTAGTGGTTCTGCTTCTATCCACTTTGTGAAATAATCTATTCCCACGATCAAGTATTTGACTTGCCCCGGTGCTTGGGGAAAAGGACCTAACAAATCCATTCCCCATTTTGCGTAAGGCCAGGGGGAAGTTATACTAATGAGCTCTTCTGGTGGAGCCACGTGGAAATTTGCGTGCATCTGGCATGGCTGGCATTTTTTCACAAAGTCTGTTGCATCTTTCTGCAAGGTCGGCCAATAGAATCCTGCTCGGATTACTTTCCTGGCCAGCGACCTTGCTCCGAGATGGTTTCCGCAGATCCCACTATGTACTTCCTCCAACACCTCGGCGGTTCTTGAGGTCGGTACGCACTTCAGCAATGGTGTTGATATCCCTCTTCTGTAAAGGACATTTCTCACCAAAGTATAATGTTGTGCTTCCCTTCGGATCTTTTTAGCTTCTTTCTCCTCTTTGGGGAGGATGTCGAATTTCAGGTATTCGACTAAGGGATTCATCCATCCGAGGTTTAGGCCGACTACCTCAAGCACCTCTTGTTCATCTTCTGTTTTTGATACCGAGGGCTCTTGTAGGGTTTCTTGAATCAGGCTTCTGTTGTTCCCTCCGGGTTTGGTACTTGCTAACTTGGACAGGGCGTCAGCTCTGCTATTTAGATCCCGAGTTATGTGCTTAACCTCGGTTTCCGCAAAGCGCCCGAGGTGTTCCAAGGTTTTTTCCAAGTATTTCTTCATATTGGGGTCCTTTGCCTGATATTCTCCACTTATTTGGGAAGTCACCACTTGTGAGTCGCTGTAGATCATCACCTTTGTAGCGCCAACTTCTTCTGCTAACTTTAATCCGGCAATCAAGGCTTCATATTCTGCCTGATTATATTTGAAGCCGGAAACTCAAATTTTAAGGAGACCTCTATCTGGGTCCCTTTTCCATCTATCAATATTATGCCTGCGCCGCTCCCCGTCTTGTTGGGGGATCCGTCTACATAGAGTTCCCATGTAGTCGGTTTTTCCTCTTGTTCACCTGCGTATTCTGCAATGAAGTCGGCGAGGCACTGGGCTTTAATTGCAGTCCGAGTTTCATATCTCAAATCAAACTCGGAGAGCTCTATCGCCCATTGAACCATTCTCCCTGCAACATCCGTCTTTTGAAGGATTTGCTTCATGGGCTGGTTTGTGCGGACTCTTATTGTGTGAGCTTGAAAGTAAGGTCGTAGCCTTCGTGAGGCTATCACTAAGGAGTAAGCAAACTTCTCTAGTTTGCGGTACCTTAGCTCAGGACCTTGTAGAACCTTACTGGTGAAATAGACCGGGTGTTGCCCGACCTCGTCTTCTCTGATCAGGGCTGATGAGACAGCCCTGTTTGCGACGGATAGGTATAGGACGAGGTCTTTTCCCGGTACTGGTCGGGTTAAGATAGGAGGTTGGCTTAAGAATTTTTTGAACTCTTGGAACGCCTCCTCACATTCCGGAGTCCATTCAAACCGGCATCCCTTCCTTAATAGGGAGAATAATGGAAGGGATTTTAGTGCCGATCCTGCCAAGAATCTGGAGAGGGCTGCAAGTCGGCCATTGAGCTGTTGAACCTCTCTCAAACAAGTCGGGCTTTTCATTTCTAGGATGGCCCTGCATTAGAGAGGGCTGCGAGTCGGCCATTGAGCTGTTGAACCTCTCTCAAACAAGTCGGGCTTTTCATTTCTAGGATGGCTTGGCATTTGTCGGGATTGGCCTCAATCCCTCTTTGTGTTAGCATGAAACCTAGAAATTTCCCTGCTTCTACTGCGAAGGCGCATTTTGCGGGATTTAATCTCATCCCATGTACCCTTATAGTGTTGAAGACTTGTGAGAGGTCGGTTAAGAGGTCGACTTCTTGCTTAGTTTTTACTAACATGTCGTCGACGTATACCTCCATTAGGCTCCCTAGATGGGGGGAAAACACTTTGTTCATCAGCCTTTGGTACGTGGCTCCTGCATTCTTCAACCCGAATGGCATGACCACGTAGCAGTAGTTGGCTTTCG
>NC_029781.3:52412967-52420023 GCF_000817695.3 Arachis duranensis
CTGAACGATAAGTATTGGTACCCCGAGCTGGAGTCCACCAGGGTATCAATACTCGGTAGAGGATAAGGGTCCTTAGGACATGCCTTATTTAAGTCGGTATAGTCGACGCACATTCTCCATTTACCATTTTGTTTTTTAACTAGCACTACATTGGCTAGCCACGTCGGGTATCTGACCTCTCTAATAAAGCCGGCTTCCAGGAGCGCCTGTATTTGCTCTTCTACTATTGAGGCCCTCTCTGGGCCGAGCTTGCGTCTTCTTTGCTGTACAGGTCGGGACCCTGGGTAAACCGAGAGCCTATGGGACATGAGCTCGGGATTAATCCCGGGCATGTCGGACGCCTTCCAGGCGAAGAGGTCGGAATTAGCTCTTAGGAGTTCACCCAACCTTTGTTTCAGGGTTTCCCCTAGGTTGGCTCCTATGTAAGTGTTTTTTCCTTCCTCCTCTCCGATTTGTATCTCCTCGGTTTTTCCTCCCGGCTGGGGTCGTAGCTCTTCTCTGGTTCTTGCTCCACCTAACTCTATGGTGTGGACTTCTTTGCCCTTTCCTCTCAGATTTAGGCTTTCGTTATAGCACTTCCTTGCCAATTTTTGATCTCCCCTCACCGCTGCTATTCCTCCTGGAGTTGGGAATTTCATGCAGAGGTGAGGAGTTGATACCACTGCTCCAAGGCGATTAAGGGTAGTTCTGCCGATTAAGGCATTGTAGGCTGACCCTTCATCGATGACTATAAAGTCTATGCTCAGTGTCCTTGATTTTTCCCCTTTTCCAAAGGTGGTGTGAAGGGGTAAAAATCCTAGTGGCTTTATTGGCGTATCCCCTAATCCGTAGAGGGTGTCGGGGTAGGCTCTCAGCTCTTTTTCATCTAACCCTAGCTTGTCGAAGGCGGGCTTGAAAAGGATGTCCGCCGAGCTTCCTTGGTCTACTAGGGTTCTGTGGAGATGGGCGTTGGCTAGGATCATGGTTATCACCACGGGATCGTCATGCCCGGGGATTATCCCTTGCCCATCATCTTTTGTGAATGATATAGTGGGGAGGTCGGGTGTCTCATCCCCGACCTGATAGACTCTTTTGAGATGCCTTTTGCGAGAAGATTTGGTGATTCCACCTCCCGCAAATCCTCCTGAGATCATGTGGATGTGTCTCTCAGGGGTCTGTGGTGGAGGATCTCTCCTGTCCATATCATCTCGCTTTCTCTTTCCATGGGTGTCCGACCTCTCCATGAGATATCTGTCAAGCCGACCTTCTCTAGCCAGCTTTTCTATCACATTCTTAAGGTCGTAGCAGTCGTTAGTGGAGTGACCATATATCTTATGGTACTCGCAATAATCGCCGCGGCTTCCCCCTTTTTTATTTTTAATAGGTCTTGGGGGTGGCAGCCTTTCAGTGTTGCAAATCTCTCTGTATACGTCCACTATAGAAGTCTTTAGAGGAGTATAAGAGTGATACTTCCTGGGCCTCTCGAGACCGAGCTCTTCCTTCTTTTTGACTTCCCTTTCTCTCTCCCTAGAGGAGGAAGTGGGTCCAGGTCGCGAACTCAGGTCTCTTAGCTTTTCATTCTCTTCCATGTTGATGTACTTCTCGGCCCTTTCTTGTACATCACTTAGAGAAACGGGGTGTCTTTTGGATATGGACTGTGAGAAGGGGCCTTCTCTAAGTCCGTTGACTAACCCCATTATTACTGCCTCCGTGGGCAGGTCTTGGATCTCTAAACATGCCTTGTTGAACCTTTCTATATAGGCTCGTAAAGATTCTCCGACCTCCTGTTTTATTCCCAGGAGGCTTGGTGCATGTTTTACCTTGTCTTTTTGGATTGAGAACCTCATCAAGAATTTCCTTGAGAGGTCTTCAAAGCTGGTGATGGATCTTGGGGGAAGGCTATCGAACCACTTCATCGCTGCTTTCGATAAAGTGGTCGGGAATGCTCTGCATCTCGTAGCGTCGGAGGCATCGGCTAGATACATCCGACTTTTAAAATTGCTTAGATGATGCTTTGGATCCGTGGTTCCATCATAGAGGTCCATATCAGGGCTTTTGAAGTTCCTTGGAACTTTTGCCCTCATTATATCCTCGCTGAAAGGATCTTCTCCGCCCGGGAGTTGGTCTTCTCCTTCATCGCGGGAGTTCTTGAGGGAGGATTCTAGCTGCAAAAGTTTTCTTTCTAACTCTTTCCGCCGTTCCATCTCCTCTTTAAGGTACCTTTCGGTTTCCCTTTGTTTCTCCCGTTCTTGCTCCAATTGCTCCAGGCGGCTATGGACCAATCCCATTAGTTCAGTTACATGAGGTGGTCCGCCCTTTTCTGATTCACGTCCATCTGAGGAATTTACCTTCGGATTCTTTACTCCGGAGGTTCTTAGAGAGTATTGGACTTAGAGATACCTGAGGGGTGTCAGTGTATTTATAGTGGTGAGCCAATAACCACCGTTGGTGTAGTGCCGTATCTTTAGGGTGGTAACCGTCCCTATTATCTTGGGGAGGTTAAGATATGGCTTTATGAGGCGGTTAGAGAGATTTTAGGGGCGGTTACTCATTTGAATGAGTGTTTATCTGCCAGCTAATCTCACATCCGACCTCTTCAGACCAAGTCGTGGTTGACACCGACTTCTTGTGTGAAGGTCGGCACTTAGCAAGGCTCTAATCCTTTAGATTAGGCCTTTTAGTTTGGACCTGGGCCTTTGCATTGGGCCAGGGTATGAACAAAAAATTTTATAAAACAGCTACTATTGTAAGAATAATAGTACATAGTTAACAGAGCATGACTCACCTCAAAATTTTAGTGACCAAATTTAAGTTTTAATATTGTCTTTTATGATAGAACTTCTCCCGTACATTCATCAGTTACTTTACATAAAGAAACCACTTCCACGGTGAACGACAACATATTTTCTATCTTATTTTCATTTGTATTTCGGCAACAGTTGTAGAAAAATCATGTGTAACCTCTTCTTCAATTCTTTACTCTATTAATTTACCTTTTAATTTGTTTCATTTTTTTACTTCTATTTCTAATTCAAGATGCAATTCTCTGCATGAAATAATTATTATTAGAATAAAAAAAATAGTTATTATGACAAAAATAAAAAAATAGTAAATAAAATTAATAAAAAATAGTTATTAGGATAGAAATTAAAGTTATGAATCATATAATGGCACTATTTCAGTTTAATCATGTCGAAAGAATAAAAAAAAATTCGAATCTAAATTTATTATATATTAAATAAAATAAAATTATATAAAACATTATTATTTACCGTATAATTCAAAAGATAAAATTAACAAACTAATGGAATATATATACACAATGAACTAATGTTATCATCATTCAGTATATTATTTAGACTAATTTTAATACTTGAATATCTAAAAAATAGATTATTAACATATAAATAATATTTTTTGAATTATCTAAATCTTTTAATATAAATGATTTAATATTGTTTGGACCAAAAAAAATTAAGAAATAAGATTAATATTTCTTCTAAGAATAATTTTTATCAAAATTATAAATACATAATAAAAATCTAGAGTACATTAAAATAGTACCATAATAAAAAATTTAAATATAGTAATAGTATAATTTTTTTAAGTGAACAATTATCAATCATAATACACTGAATTATAGATATATGTAACATATTATATTATAAATAATTAAAAAGTTTACTAATTATGAATTAAAGTTTTTAAAAAATGATAATTTATACTCACAAATATTATTAGTGTTCCATCTATTACTTGGATTTGGACCAATTTTACTGTTATTTTCAGTATCTGAATGTTTAAAAAGTAAACATATTATTGATATGAGATTAATATATTTTTAAATTTTACCAAAAATAAAATAATTTCTTATATAAATCATAGCTATTAAGAGTAAAAAAAAATATAATAGTAATAATCAAAACATAGATCTAAACAAAAAAAATTATTATTTATAATTTATAATAATTAATTTAGATAGAGCACCTCAAGTAAAATATTGAAGGATAATAATTTTAGGTATGTGTCTATTTCTGTTTGTGATATTTTTATAAAAAATAAATTGGATTAAAAGTAAATTAAATAAAAAAATTTCTATTTGTATTCAATAATACTAATAAAAGATAAGATGAAAAGAGAGAAAAGGATGAGAGGTAAAAGATAACCGATAAAAATTATGTTAAGATGGTCAAGTAGTAGTGAAGAAGTTAATAGAAAAGGTAATACTGAAAAAAATCTTAAACACTAAATCTATGTATTACCATTATATATTGTTATAGATAAAAAATCTTCTTGAAAATGGTAAAACAATATGAGAGAAGGAGTTGAACTATATTTTAATTCTTTTTTTTTAAATATGGAACAAGAATCTAAAATGCTTTAAAGTCTTTAAACAAGGACATGTGTGTAAGTGTGTAAGGATGAGTTAGCATGTAAGTTCAAAAGATTTATTTAAAGTTTTTATAATCTAAGATACCTAATAAAACATTTTTGAGGTCTTAACAGATTTTAAATATATTTTAAAACGCTTTTTGAAATATATTACAAAATACTAAATATGTGAGAAACTAATTTTCGAATGCAATGTAAATACAATTTAAACGAAAGACATAAAAGTTTACAAAATGTACTCAAGTAATATATTCTGGTTTAATCTAAAATACTTATGTTCAATCATCAAATAAACTCGAGAATGTTGCATTGTAATAAAAAATCAAATTTTAACTTTTAAATGAGATTTCTACAATTTAAAATTTAATTACTAAATTCCTGTTGTAAACATTTAATCATGTTTCATCTTGAAAATTGAACAACCACATAAAACACAACATTTCAATAAAATATCTAGTGTCAATTTATATTTTATATGTATGTCAGTCCTACATAGATCTTTAAAAGATTTATTGAGGCAAAAAGTTGGTCCAATAATCAGCAATAACTTTACAAGAAATATAAAAGATCTTAAAAATTTATTGAATTTAGTTATTAATTTAATTTTAATAATTATATTTTAAATATTAATAATTAATTAATAACTAAAAATAATAAATTTAAATAATGTCATATTATTTTTCTAACTTTATTGCTTTCATCTGTTTTTTCAATTGCGTCTTCCTCACTTCAACCTTCAAAAGTATTATACACTTTTATTAGTTGCTACCAGACAAGGTAAAATGGTTTCATTTATGATATTAATTGGTATTTTCTTCTACTGAATCTTCTTTATTGAACTTTTTCTTCGATTTGTGTTCTGAGATTAGATGGGTACGCCTCCCATATATTTTATAGCACAGGTTAGTTACGGTTAATTACATCAATAATAATCCAGTGCTTTTATACCGTATGAAGTTGGTTTGGACAAGGATTTGGCTTGGAACCTGCATAAAATATAGGAGAACAATGCTTTTTTAAAAAAATTTAAATAATAGATTAAAAAAATTAATTTTAATTTTAGAATTTAAATTTTAAATTAATTAAATTTATTTATATTTAGTGAACCTGAAATCAAATTTATTATTCACATTATTTATAATTTTCGTTATTTGTCCAATAAAATTTAGTTTGTATTGATTGGAGAGAGAAAAA
Organism: Arachis duranensis; assembly: GCF_000817695.3. NCBI lineage: Eukaryota > Viridiplantae > Streptophyta > Magnoliopsida > Fabales > Fabaceae > Arachis > Arachis duranensis. The sequence continues at coordinate 52,418,533 of NC_029781.3, forward strand.
GAGGCCGTAACAACCATAATGACATTTATACTACGGGTGTCGTCCTCTGTTTCTTCACCAATAGTCCAACACCCATATCATCTCTCTGTCCTCGAACTCTTCTTTCATCACAAAATTCTTAACTTTCTCAACATAAGTGCTAACAATAAGAAACACAACCATTTAAATGAAAAATTTAGTTAAGCTTTAGAATATGATTTAATAGCCATTGAAGTTACTTGTGTACTTCTTTCTTCTTTTTTTTTTTTCCAAAGATAGCTATATTCCATTAATTATTGAAAAATGAAATACAAAGATCTCCGAAAGCAGGACAGCATAATGAAAGGTGGGGATTTCCCAAAAACACTACACTGAAGGTATTCATCCAACGGTGCATGGTTGAAAAACAAAAAAAATCTTAAAGAAGAAAGAATGATAAATCAAATTGAATGCAACTAAGAGCTTGCCTCATGAAGATGATGACCTAAACTGGGAGTTCTTTGGATTTCACGGAGCAACTTGACAGAGCTTGCTAGAATGGCAGACGGCATTGAAGTAGAACCTTCAAAAATCAACTGGTTGCGAGCTTTCCAGCAGTTCCAGCAAATGATGGCAAGCAATTGAGGATTACGGTCATCATTCTTCAATGGGTTAAGCATCTCTGTTGATGCAATCCACCATGTCCAAAAGTCGTTAGGACTCTGAGGGGGAAGACAGTCACGAAGATAACTCTGAGACCATACATCTTTAATTCTAGAGCAATCAGTCAAACAATGAGTGACTGTTTCGGTTGCTTCATGACAGCAGGGGCATATTGGTGATATAGATGGGATGCGATGAATCTGAGCAAGCACCGGGAGCCGGCCATGGAGAGCTTTCCAGATAAATAGCTTAATTTTGTGAGGCAAGTTCAACTTCCATAGATCAATTCACGGCTTTTTTCTGTTGCATATAATTAGGGCAAAGCTCCAGAGGCAGATGGTAAAATAAATAGCCAATTCTGTAACCTGAAGCTGTATACCGTTCCATCTCCTCTTTAAGGTACCTTTCGGTTTCCCTTTGTTTCTCCCGTTCTTGCTCCAATTGCTCCAGGCGGCTATGGACCAATCCTATTAGTTCAGCTACGTGGGATGGTCCGTCCTTTTCTGATTCACGCCCATCTGAGGAATTTACCTTCGGATTCTTTACTCCGGAGGTACCCTCTCTGTGCTGGTCGTTGTCTTCATTGCCATTTCCCACGTCTAGATTCTCTTGTTCAGAATCTATTTCGACATGGCCTTCTTCATGGGATCTATCTGTCATCGTGGGATGATCTCGCGGTTCCCCGACAACGGTGCCAATGTTACGGTAGGTAACCGGAGATTAATACGACGAATGGCGTTTGGCGGCCCAAGTGTGTGAGGGAGGAGAACTCCGGGTAGGTCTGCAACTCGGGAGGCTCCGTCCGACTTGTGCTCGCGTGTGAATGGGGGGTGGTACCTGCAAAGACACTCCGATGCCTAAGTTAGCAAG
>NC_029781.3:52424084-52440103 GCF_000817695.3 Arachis duranensis
AGATTCTGATTCCAATTCCTATCTTCAGTAATTAGATCTTTAACTCTTGGAACCAACTCAGAAATAGCTTGTCTATTTGGCATGTCAAAAATCATTAAAGGATACGGAGGAGGCAGCCAAGGATCCTCAAAGGTTCGGATCTTCTCTCCAGTACCCACAGCCCAATTAAGACCTTTTTCAACAATCTTTCGGCCTTCCAGTATGCTCCTCCATCCCCAAGAAGGTAAGACTCCAATTTCTGCAGTTATAGCATTACCATTGCTAAAGTATTTACCTCTTAGGATTTTGGATAATAAGGAAGTAGGCTGTGTTATAAGTCGCCAAAACTGTTTGCCTAAAAGCGCCAGATTTTGAATTCTGAGATTTTTAAATCCAAGGCCTCCTTCTTTTCGTGGGCGAGTCATAGTGTTCCAGCTAATCCAAGCCATCCGCCTTTCAGAACCTTTTTGTCCCCACCAGAACTGAGAAAGTAGAGAGTGAATTTCTGAGATTAAAGCATCAGGCAACTTGAAGCAAGACAATGTATAAATAGGAATAGCTTCTCCCACTGCCTTAAGCAATACGTGTCCACCACCTGACGATAGAAGATTGCGCTTCCACCCTTGGATTCTTTTCCGAACCTTTTCTTTGATCATACTAAAAGAAGCCTTTTTCGATTTAGAGACTGTAGAAGGCAAACCAAGGTATTTATCCTGAGCCCCAATATGATTAATATTCATAGAGTTAGCCAGTAGTGTACGAGTAGTGGAGGGAGTGTTGTGGCTAAAGAATACAGCAAATTTATTAAGATTTACCCTCTGGCCACTGATGCTTTCATAAGAATTCAATAAATGCAGGATATTTGAACATGCTTCAGAATTAGCCTTACAGAATAAGATGGAATCATCAGCAAAGAGGAGGTGATCCACCGGGAGTCAAAACCAAACTTCTCCAATATAAACCAAAGAAAGTGCCATTCCATCCTATCATATGCCTTACTCATATCTAATTTTAGCGCCATTTCATTTTCGAGTTCCCTTTTTTTGTTCTTCAAGTAATGCATACACTCATGAGCAATTAGAATATTATCAGAGATTAGTCTGCCTTTAATAAAAGCACTCTGCGTAGGGTTAATTAATCTATTCATCATACCCTGAAGTCTATGTACAAATGCTTTGGAGATAATCTTGTAAAAGACTGAAGATAGGCTTATTGGTCTTACCTGAGTCATATCTTTAGCATCAGAAATCTTGGGAATAAGACAGATTTGAGTGTGATTAAAACCCTTCAAAATTCTACCCCCTGAAAAGAAGCTTTTAGCTACTCGAAACACATCACCACTAAGTATGTTCCAGAAGCTTTGAAAAAATTTTGCTGTCATACCATCATCTCCTGGAGCACTTTGAGGATGAATGCTAAATGTTGCATGTTTCACTTCCTCCATAGTCACTGGTCTTTGAAGCCTACGGTTCATGTGAGCTGTAACCTTAGGTTCAAAATCAGTAAACAGAGGTTCAAGATTCTCATGACAAGTGGAGGAAAAGATGTCCTTGAAATAAAATTCAACCACAGAAGCAATACCCGCATTTGAAGTAGCCACTTCACCGTCACTGCCAGTTAGTTGCCAAATTCTATTTCTTCGGGTTCGATTTCTAAATTTCTGATGGAAGAAAGTTGTATTCTGATCGCCAAATTTGAGCCATTTGACTCTAGACTTATCTTTCCAATAAGATTCCTCATTTTGCAATGCTTTTTCAAGTTTGTCCTCTATTTCTGAAATGATGTCGCCTCCATGAATTTCTGCTAAACGAAGTTCCTCTAATTCAGACTGTAGTAAATCAACTTCCACATTCGAATTAGATCTGTATTCTTGCTGCCATCTGACAATCTTATGTTGACAACGCTTTAGTTTTTGAGCTAGGATATACATGGCTGAACCATTAATCTGTTCGTGCCAAACCTCTCTAACAATCTGCCTTATTTCATCATTGGAACACCATCTTTCTTGAAATTTAAATCTGCATTTAGATCTCTCAGTTCTCGGATTAGAGTCTAAGAGAAGAGGGGAGTGATCCGAGCCTGATTCTGACAGTCTAAGAACCGTTGCATTGGGATAGAGTTGCTGCCAATCAACTCCTACTAGGAATCGGTCCAGTCTTTCCTGTATCAACTCATCACCCCTCCGTCTATTCGACCAAGTGAATGGTCTTCCGACCATACCAATATCTATCAGAGAATTATCATCAATAAAAATGTTAAAGGTTTCGATAGAAGAAGGAGATTTAGCACCCCCACTTGCTTTCTCTAATTGACTAGAAATGGCATTAAAATCACCCATTAACACAATCTTACCATCAAACTGTTGCGTGACTGAAGTTAATTCAGCAAACTGAGCTATTCTATGTTGATCATTTGAACTGAGATAAACACTTAGAACACCATAGGGATCATTAGAACCAGCTGTCAGAACTGATGCCGCAATGAAGAATCTACTGTGCTGCAAAATCTAAACAGTGCAACCATCCCTCCATGCCATTGCCAAACCCCCTGATAATCCATCCGGATCCACAATAAACCATTCCTTGAAACCACAAGATCTTAATTTTCCTTCAACTTGTCGAGATTGATTTTTTGTTTCACAGATAAAACCAACCTCGGGGGAGTAGGATTTGCAAATTCCTTTAAGACTATGGATTGTTAGGAGTCTCCCCAAACCCCGACAATTCCACGAGAGCAGTTTCATATTTCTTTGGGTGCCACTTGAAGGCTGGCACCCTCCACCGTCATAGCAATTATATAAGGGTTATGAGTCTCTGATTTGTTGTTCATGGTGTAGAGAAAATCAGTATTGGTATTTAATGATTCCAAACAGAAATAAGATATATGGAATGAGTGAATTAGAGAATGGAATGAATTAAAAGAGGAATGAATTGGGAGAGAAAATGAAAATTAGGGAGTTAAGTGGAAAAGAAATTAAGAAAAGAAAGTAGAAGAAGATGGAAAAGAGTTTGACAAAGAAAAGACAAAGAAAGGTGTAACCATAGAGGCGGCGCAGTGAAACCCTAGCAGAGCGTCGGGTGCTAGATGAGGAGTACGTACTCCCACTATTAATAAATATTAGTAAAAACTTGTGTACTTCTTTCTTAATCCTTATCATTATCATCATCAAATTTGTTAGATTCATCATCACTACACCTTATTCTTCCTTGCGAAAAAGGTTGGTTTTTAATTTGAGGGCTTTAAAAAAATTTTAGAAACTGAAGAACAGTACACTAAACCATGTCTAATTATCCATATTATTTTGTAATTCTTAATGGACAAATTTTTAAAGAAAAAAGAATCAACAAAAATTCATTCGAGTCACTAGCTTGACATCTAAAAAATTAATCCAGATCAAATTTAACTTTTTTCACCATATATAAATTCAGAGGCGAAGTCTCATATAAAAAAGGAGGAAGGCAGTGACCCTAAATCTTAATTTTCCTTTATAAATTATATAAAAATTTTAATTTAACTCTCCTAATATATCTAGTTTAGTCTCTTTTATATTATATGAGTAATGAGTAAAGTATCGTTTTTGTCCCTAACGTTTGGGGTAAGTTCTAAAGTTGTCCTTAACGTTTCAATCGTCCTATTTAAATCCCTAACGTTTCAAAATTGACTCAATATTGTCCTACCGTTAGGGATCCGTTAACAGAATTGACAGAGGGACAAAATTGAGACGATTTTGAAATGTTAGAAACTTAAATAGGAAGAAAACATTGGAGACAAAAACGATACATAGAAATAAATTTTAGTTTTATCCTTCAATAATATCAATTTTTTACTGTATATAGTATTCAGTTATTTTTTAATCACATCAAAGTAAATTACACTTAATCACATTACTTTCATTCTAAATAAATTTATTTTTTTATAATTTTACACTTAAAGTTATAAGTTAATATCAAAATATAAAAAAATTATTTAGAATAAAAGTAGCGTGGTTAAGTGTAATTTACTTTGATGTGCTTAAAAAATAATTAAATATTATATACAGTAAAAAATTGATATTATTGAAGGATAAAATTAAAATTTATTTCTATGTATTGTTTTTATCCCCAATATTTTTGTTCTATTTAAGTCCCTAACGTTTCAAAATCATCTTAATTTTGTCCTCCCGTCAATTCTGTTAACGGATCCCTAACGGTAGGACAACATTGAGCCAATTTTGAAGCATTAGGGACTTAAATAGGACGATTAAAATGTTAGGGACAACTTTAAGACTTATCCCAAACGTTAGAGACAAAAACAATACTTTACTCTAATTATAAAATTAATTTTTGCCCCTCCTAAAATTATTCTAGCTTTTGCCCCTGCACAAATCCTTCTCTTTTTCTCTGAGATGGATTTTTTTTGTATTTGTCTGTCTCTTCTTTCAAACACTTTCCTGTCTCCAACTTTCAATTTTTTTTCTTCATATTTTTGTCTTAAAACCAGAGTTCTAAAAATTAGACCAAACCGACTTGTCCAACCAGTCTAACTGAGAATCAACAGTTTTAACGGTTTGGTTTCATGCTTAAAACTGTTGATGACAAAACTGGCCAAAAACTATTGAACCGGCTGAAAATCACCTGATTGGATTGGACAAAAACTGGCCGGTTTACCCTAAATGACGCCATTTTGTTGAATTAAAAAAAAGGAGAACGTGTTCCTTAGTCCCCCTGTTCGCTCCGTTCTGTCTCAGCTCAGCGTGCATCCTCCATCCTCCCGTGACTTCTCTGTTTGTGCTGCTCGCCATCGCCTCACCACCTTCGTGCTGCTCACTGTCGTCTTGCTCTCTGTCGCGCTCAACCCCTGTCGAAGGTTACTTGTAGTGCTCATAACAATACATTTTTCTTTTTATTCTCTGTTCTGATTTCTAAAAGCAAAATCATAGATAAGACTACAAAGATTTTGTGTTTTGTTGAAATTATTGATACAAAATGGCTTTGCTATGTTGCTGATGCTGTTTTTGAATTTTTAACTCTGTTGTTTTTGAATTTTTGTTGATGATTTATTGATTTCATAGTTTTTGTTGATTATTTGTTGCTGTTTTTGAATTTTTGTTGAGGATTTATTTGATTTCTAATTTTATTGTGCTGCTGGTGTTTTTGATTGTGTTGAAGAGAGCTGTTGTTTTTAAATTTATACAAATATTTTCTCCTTATGAAAGCTTATGACAAAAATTGTGTATATTGTAATTTTTTCTCAATGTATTCTAGAGGCCTTTGCTTCAAATTTTAGGGCTAATATTTTTTACTTTGTTAGTTTTTTTTTTCATTCCTTGTAATTGTTACTTATATCTACGAAAAAAGAAAGAGAATGTATGACATATTTTAAAGTTATGCTGATTATAAGTGATTATATGTACTGCATTTTTTGTTTGATATTAATTAATCTTATAAAATTTAATTTTTTTATGCTATCTTTCTAAAGATAGTTTACACGATTTAATTTATGAATTTTTATCATTATCTGAAAACACATTTATAAATCAATAATTAAAGCGTTTCTGAGAACCTTACTTAAAACTGAATTCAATGAACGAAAGAGACATCTTGATACAGCACATGTTTTGAAGAAAAAGTGAAAAACAAAAACACAAAGGATGTAGTACGTGTAGAAATACTATAATTTTATTTTGAAACTTGAATCCATCACCTTAACATTATAGAAAGGTAATTAAAGGGTTATTCAAAATCTATTTTAAAAGAATATGACAAAATCATCTTTAAATTTTAAATCGTAAAATTTAAAGTTTAAAATAAATAAATAAAAACATGATGGCAATTGATCGCATTATTTCAGCATTGATCTCACTATCTCAGCATGACTTTAAGCATACTGAAAGAGAAAATGACTATAATGGCCTAAAAGAAAAGCAACCGATATCACTATCTCAGCATTGACTAAAAGAAAATGACTATAATAATGTCCTAAAAGAGGATGTATGAATGTATGATCACTTTCAATCATGCATCATTATGATGGGTCATTTAAATATATCTATACTACAGTATTTATAGTTACTATAATATTTTAAAAAATATTATTAAAATTAAAGTTATATATTTATATCTCTTACTATCTCTCTACTCTATCTAGAAGGGAAATCTTAATAAATCTTTAAGATAAAGGGAACGGTTATCCACCAATAAAGGTAGAACTACTAAAAAAAGTGGTTATCTATTCTACTATAAGTACACTAACACTCCTCAGGTATATTCAAGGCCAATATACTAAAACCTGCTCAAAGTCCTTGCTAATTTAAGTACCGAAGTCTCTTGCAGGTACCATTCCCCACCTCCTCACGAGTAACTCGGACGGCAGCATCTCGGCTCCAATACAAGTCGGACGCTACCCTTAAAGGAGCTTGGACCTCACGTTCAAGCCCAAAAACAACCCAATTTTAGGTAACCCTCGGAACATTAGTGCCATTGTCAGGGACCTAGAAGTCTACATCCACGTATGGCGAACAACCAATATGAAACAGCCACATGATGTTTGAGTCGGCCACACCACAACGTTTTACATAGAAAGTGAAAGTATCATTGGTGAAAGAGACTCTAGACTGGTTACAGAGAAGTCTATTAGGTGGAACGATGAAGGTTGTTGATTATAACTCCTTGAAGAAAATGAATGAGAAGAAGTTGCATCAAGTTGTCTAAGTACAGGAATTGGGAGCGTATAAAGCTCTTTTGACTTTTGATTGTGTATTGAATGCAGAAGAGGCATACACATTTGAAATGAATAGCCTTTTGCAATTCTTCTGTAGTATATGGAGATGCGAAGAGACAGAGTAAAGTAAAACCTGAAGAGTGTAGTTAGAATGCTTTGGAGTTTTGTTGCATGCTTGGTCAGGAGACACTTTCAATACAATAGGAGGCCAATTAGGGGGAAGTAGTCGGGTGTGATAAATGATTGGGTTCATATCACAATAAGCACCAGTAGATTTGATGTATTGGTAAAAAAGGTGGGATGTAAGGCATATGGATTGAATTGCAACTTGGAAGCTGATGGAGAAAGTGGGCATAGCTGTGAACAATGAAGAAAAGTTATAGTAAGCAAGCATCCGATTATGGATATAGGGTGTTAACAAGCAACAACCATGGCAAACTATGGAGATCATGCGGCTAAAGTTGTGGTGGGGGTGCCAAGGAAGGAAGAAGAAGAGAAGGGTAAAATGTTGATTCAAGAAATAATTTTGAATGAGTGGATTAATGACCATTCAAAATGTAATCACAAAAAATGTAACATAGCAATCACAAAAAATGATAATATGATTAATGAAGCTGACTCTAAAAATACAATGACATGGATTTATAGTGGCAAGACTAGTGAACTTGAAAGAGGGGGCGTAAGAAAAAAAAATAAAAATGGTTGTGTGACTAGTGCAAGGCCCAATAACACAAGAATGTCCAAAAGAGTGCAAGAGAACTCCTTGGGCTCGAGATCCTGAAGTACTTTGGTTGGAGATACTGGAGTGTGATACACACCAATTTCCCTAAGCCTTACCTTTAGCCGTAAAGCAAAGGTTAATCAGAGGTTACGACAGTCCTAAGGCTTATACATATTTATATATGGAAGGAAATAATATATTCTAGAAGCCTGATGAAGGATATAGCTCAAAAACGGAATTTGAAAAGCTTAAAAACGTTCACACGAAGCTAACACATAAGAAACAAGATATAGATGCAAAAGAATGTGATATATATAAATATAATAGTATAATAATCATAGGGAACTAGTCGTGGCTTGCGGAGTTTAAGCCGACTAGTATATATAGATATACAGAGTTTTTGAGTTAAAAATAGCTTATACAACCATTCTCTCAAATAAGCCTCTAAGGCCATAAAGATAAATATACAAAAGATGTGAGAGTAACTATAACAAGGAAAAACATAAATAAACCAAGAGGAACCATACTCCGCTCTGTCACCATATCCGCAATCTCACCGAGGTGGACTACGCCCTGCATCTGAAAAACAACAATAAAGTATGGAATGAGAACCGGAGGTTCTCAGTATGGTAACAGTGCCCAATGATGTAAGATGTAAGGCTCCGGGACGCCGAAGGCAATCCTAGAACTTCACATCACATACGGATAATCAAGCTTAGGACAATTATAAATAAATATATACAAAACTTAAACCATAAACCATAAGTAGGGTTGTCTAACTTAGGGGATTTCTAACTAATACTAATCATACCGCTGTATCCCACAGCCCTCGCCAACCTAACCTCCGTGCGATCCCATCGCCACCGCCTACATAACCTCCTCAACACCAGACAATCACAATTAATACAAACAAGTAAAACACAATTAATATTCATATACAACAAGTAGTTCAAGAAGCAGATAGGCATGTTATACAATTAGGCAAACTCAAGTAAACAAAGCAAGCAAGCATATAGAAGATGCACATGATGAATGTCTGCCCTATTGGCTGTGATATCACATTGTCGGTTCAACTGCCAACCCGACACATCTCCATGGAGACGTCGCCCTTTGGATTTTCTCATATGGGAATCCCCCGAGGTATAGTGCTCGGATCACTGTCCAGGTACCGACGCCTGCACGCTCTATAGATCCGAAAGGATGCGAGCGGGATCTATTGCCACTGACCTCACATCTAAGCGCAAGCGGGATGAACCACCGCCCTTATGCCGCCACCGCTACCTCGAACAGGCGGGATCCAACCTCAGCCCCTGCCCGGGCGCATAGCGTCTCTTAGTTTCAATAAAAAGTGGTACAGTGGTTTTCAAAACATTTTTAGCACAAGATGGATCCATTACTTCATTCAGAGTCCTCGACTCCTTTCACCCACTGTTCATGCACATTTCAGTTCCTTGGTTTCGCATCTCATCCATCAACCATTCATCACACATCATCAAACCTTCCCCAATACAACAGAATCCTAGTTCTCTGTTTGCTAACTTTTTCCAAATAAACATCAACTAAAACACCTAGCTTATCTCCCATATTCCCATACTCAAAATTAAGTTCAAAAGCCTTAAAATGGTGTTATAGAAGCTTACAACCTTGTTGGGAAGGTGAAATAGTTGAAAACAAAGTTAAAATTTATGAAACAGGGCGTGTGCGTCCGCACAGGGGTGTGCGTGTGCACACCCAGGAAGATTTTGAAAGTGTGCGTACGCATAGGGGTGTGCGTACGCACAAGTACTAAAATATACAGCCTGTTCACTCGCACAAGCTGTGCGAGCGCCCCCAAATAGACGACCCTTCCCGACTTGTGCGTGCGCACAGGGGTGTGCGTCTGCACAGGTCGTAATTCTTCATTGATGTGCGTGCAGACAACGTATGCTAGCGCTGCCACCAAAGCCCTTTCCCTTGCCTGTGCGTCCGACAGAATAACATTTTTGCAGGGCTGTGCGTGCGCACAAGGCTGTGCGTGCGCATATATCAGAAAATCCCAGATTTTTAGCACCAACTTTGAATGATCATAACTCCCTCTACAAAATTTCAAATTTCACAAACTTTATATCAATTTAAAGGGTTTTCAAAGATCTTTAATTCTAAACAAATTACACCCAATTTTGAAAATCGAGGCAAAAGTTATGATCAGACAAAGTTCACCAAAAACTAACTTTTACCAAAAGTCTCAAAACCTCAACTTACCAACACTCCCAACCAAAATCAAACCAAAACCACCTCAAACTCCAATTCCCATCATAATCTACCCTTTACAAAATATTATACTATTCTCAACTATCAAACCTCTCTAACTCAATCTTTTCACCATAACCCAACCATAACTCATAATTCACAAATTCAAACCTCAACTTCACCCTTCTCACACAATTAACATCATAACTCATCAACACCATTGTGAACCATCAAATTCCGTATTCCTCAACATTCAAGATTTCATAAACAAGCATAATTCTCTTCATTCAAAAATGGCATTTCCATGAATTATTAACAACATCAACTACTACAACTCTTTATATTAATCTCATAAAACTCACATCTTCCAAACAATAATCATCAAAATCAACATTTATGTTACCCATATCAACATACACACTCACCCACATCATTCCACATCATAATATATCATTAACACCAATAATTCTTAACAATTACCATCATCATACATATACCACAACAACCACATATCCAATTCAATCCTATCCTATGGGCCACTAGCCTAAGTGTCCATGAACATTATATATTACATAAAGAAAACTGAAACCATACCTTGGCCGATTCCCAAACGCACCAAACACCAAAACAAAGCAACCAAATTTGATCCAAAGCCTCAACCAACACCAATAAACACCAAGGCTCACACTAACAACACATATATCACCAAAATCAAAACCTAAGATACATAAAACAACTAAATACAAGGGTTTAGTGAATCATTACATTACCCAACATGATTAGGGATAAAATTCAACATTTACCCGCTACTAGAGATCACCTAAACAAGCAAAACCACAAAATCTACTCAAAAACCAAACATAAAAATGCAGAACTGCTAGGGCACGAAACTGGAGAGTGAACAGCAATCTTTTACGAGAAAAACTTAGATGTAAAGGAAGAGCTCGTTAAGAGCTTCGCGTGGCCGCAAACGGCTCATTAATCGGAGCTCCAGATCAAAAGTTATGGCTCCCGGAAGGTGGAGGTGAAAAGAGCACTCTCTCTTCTTCCTCTCTTCCCTCGAACCGAATCGAACTCTCTCTTTGTGCTGAAATGAGCTTCCTTGGCTCATTTACTCACTTATATATGTTGGACCTTGGGCCCGGTTTGGGCCCATCCAACCTGTTAGCATTTTTGGTCCGTTTGGCCCACTTTGGGCCAAAACCTTTAAGATTAGTGTCCGGTTTTTTATTCTAAATTATTTTTCTCCTTTCAATACAATAAATCACTTTCCAAATATTATTTTTCAAAATACGTAGTGCTGGACAGACCAGAGCCGGTACTGCCGGCTTAATTGCCAGTATGCGTTTTTACAAAAACTGTTCGAAAGAAATACATTTTCCAACTCAGAAAAATTCACTGAAACCAAATTTCTCATTTATATTTTTAAATTAAAACTTCTAAATTTTTTAATCTATTCTGGGTACTAAAATTATTTTATTAAAATAGTTTTGCGCGAAAACGCGGGTTCTTACATCCTCCCCTCCATAAAAAGATTTTCGCCCTCGAAAATCTGAATCACGCGATAGGATATATATATATATATATACACACACATATTCCCCACGAGGCATCCTACTTTCAACGTTGCTAATCCAACAAGTTGCCAAGGCACCTCGTTTGCCATCATCCTACCGTGTCGACGTTCCCTTTTGCCTTCCGCTGCGTCCCTCTGATTATCGTCATTACGCATCCGAAGTTCGTCTTAAAACAATAAATCAATTTTGTAATACTTTTTAAAACCTTTAAATCAAGTTTCATATAAATGAGTTCATTGTTAAAACTTTTTCAAAAGAGCCAAAAATCGTTTACTCGAAAGTCATCTACTTGAATCATGGTTTTCTTAAATAAAAACTTTTCAATTTGAATTCCTTTCGATAAGATAATTTGGAAACCAAATGCGCAAATGAACATAATTGAAGAACTCACTTTTCTTTTTAAACAATATCCTCCAAACCAAAAATATCCGACGTAATTTCAAAACCAAAGACTGCTTTTGTAACATTTCGCAAAGCTGTGAAAACAAGTCCAATCTAAACCAATTCATTATGAAAGCTTTTTCAAAAGGCTCAAAAATTCATTTATTCTTAAATAAAAACCTTTCAATTTGAATTCTATTTTGATAAGATAAATTATAAACCAAAATCACAAATAAAAAAAATCGTAAAACTCATTTTTTTCTGTAAGCCATATTATTCAAACCAAGAGTTTCGATTCAATTTCAAAAGCAAAACATTTAAACCAAAAGTTTCAAACCAAATTTGAAAATCATGTTAATCCTTCAAACCCTTTTCAACGAGGTTCAAAACCATATCAGTTAGAAATAAAAAACCATAATTTAAAAATCGCAAAAGCAGCCATGTGTACCTCCCCTTCCATAACCACAAACCACATTCTAAAGAACTAAAGCTTCGCATTACTGTGCCTAAAGATCGCACGCGACATTACAACTATTCTCGAGTTTATTCAGAAGGATAAAAGACTTTGAAACAAGAAGGACAAGCAATAAGGATAATCTCCGCAAGAGTTTTGAAAGAACTGCTAAATTTACAAGTAAACGAGGATGTACAGTCGATGAAGAGTATTGGAAGAGATTCAGTTTAACAAACTCAAGGATAACTCTCGAATCAGAGATAACTGACAGGAACACAAAAAGGATAAGCAAGGCAGTAGTTTGGAACTAATCAAGCTGAGTTAACAAGTATAAAATCACATAAGAAGGTTATCTAAAGTTAGTGATGACACTCTCAAGGTTTAAAATTTAGGATTAAGTACACCTAATACATTTGAATATAAAGAATGAAAAACTGAAAGAAGATCACCTCATGTGCTAAAAGAAAGGTATGTAACTCGCATTTCATAAAAGGGTGACACAAACATACACCAAAACTACAATGTGGTTAAAAGAAAACTATACTGCATTTTGTCTAAATAGTTTACAAGTAAAAGATAGAATAGGTGAGGTTTAGAAAATGAGAATCAATTGAGTTAAGGCCAAACAATATTGAAAATCCTGAAAGACATTTAGTTACTCAATCAAATAAGATATACACTGAAATCACGGCAAGGTTGTAAGAAATCAAAGGTTTGTTCAAGAATTCTCAAAGCTTATATTCAAACAAGCGTGTATAAATTTTATAACAAATATGGAACTAGTTAAACTCTATTTAGAAAAGAAAACTCTAAGGTAAAAAATTTTGCTTATCAGTCGGTTTCAAAACTTTATTTAAAACAGTGCATGCCAACTTCAAAACAACTTTGTCAATTTAAAGAATAAATATGGATGCAATTTAAGCGAGAAGAATCGATTTAGATTTCTTAAGAGAATCCAAAGCTTGTTTCAAAAGTTCACAGCAAAACTCTAAGAATACACTTGAAATTGCCATCACATAAGATCATTCAAGAATATTAAGATGTGATTAAAAGAAATCAAACCAAACAAGAAAGGATCTTAAATAAAAGCAGTTCAAACAAGATCCATGAAGCATGGGACATCAAACAAGCTTTCCATTGGTCTAAAGGAATACAAAACTCGTAAGGAAGGACAAATCAATCAACAGTGAATTTTCAAGAAGGAACCATTGACCAAGGAAGGACAATTAAGAGGACAAACAATGCACTAGATAGAAATAACTCCAAGTTGACTCGGACGAGTATGAGATTTACAAGAGAAAAAAAACAAAGATTAGTGGTGACGGTCATAACAGTAAAAGAATAATCAAAAACAAAACTGAGTATATCATTCAAAGAAGTGAAAAGCTTAAAAAGGAATTGGTCTGTCCCTAAAAGAAAGGATATGAACGCAATACTTTCAAAAGAACAATAATTGCATAGACAATATGTTGTACTAAACCAAATTCAAATTAAAAATAAATTAAGTGAAGTTTGTCAAATGAAAATCAACGGAAAAGAGGCAAAAATCTTTCTTTTGAAGAATTCCTAAATACATAATCAAATAAAGATATTTGTAAAAACTGTAATAAAGTTGATAGAAAATCAAGTTGTATTTAAAGTAAATATATTTCCATAAACCAGTGAAGAGACAGGCAAGGTAATGGAAACAATTAGTTTTAAACTGTAAACGAAACTTTCAAAGTTTATATAGAGAACTGTATATCAAATCAAAAGCGATTGTGTTAAGATCTGAAGAAAGGCTGTAATTGTCGTCAAATAAGAGGAAACTAAATTACAATTTATTTACAAAGGACTCGGAATAAGAGTTTAAAAAGATATAATGCATCAAAACAAACACATATCAAAGAATACATGACTCAAGAGGAAGTGCCTAAACAAAGAAGATAAATACACCAAGGATTTTTAAGCAGACATATATAGTTAAGATCAAACAAGAATGCATATGAACAGAGGAATAAGGTTGGAGAAATCGAACTACTATCCAAAAGAAAAGACCACAAGAACTTCAGGATAGGGTAGGAAAGAACAAGCCACATGATTATAACAGATTCCAAAGCACGTAACTGAGTAACCTCGAGAAATAGTTTCTAACGTTCCCAAAACCCACGAATCGCGTTACCTATTACTCGTATCTCGTCTATGACAACACATTACCAATAAAACAAACCAATAGTTTTTCAAACTCTTTTCAACAGTTTCCAACAAATTCTCAAAAATCGTTTTAAGCTTTAAAACCTTTTTAACAAGAATCCAAGCCATACCGTGTAGAAATTAAAAATCTTAAGTAAAAACTGTAAAAGCGTCAACCGTTACTTCCGTTGCCACAAGTGTTAAGCCGCACCCATTAGCTGATATGCTGCAAACTCCACGAACAGGATTTTTCGGAACATGCTGAGCTCATCGCGCATAGGCTAGGTTAGTCACTCTCACTACCTCTCTGTTAACGTGATCGATCTCGTCCATGAGTTGCCATTAGGGTTCCTTTCTCCACCAAACATTCGATATCAAGGTGATTAGTCTCAATACCAAAGGTCTAGTGCTTCAATTTTCCCAAGAAGGCACTCACAAACAAGTATGCTATGAAATATCAAGCAGATAACCTAAATAGCATGAAAGAAAAATGACCCAAAGTGTGCAACGAAGCACAATCGGTCCATCCCTCAAGCTCACGAAGACGAACTGCTCTGATACCACTAAATATAACACCCCGTTACCCTAAACCTAACCTCTAGCCGTAAAGTAAAGAATAACAAAGTGCCACAATAGTTCTAAAGCTTATAATATATAATATATGTCCAAACATTTATATAACTAGAAGCCCAATGAAAGAATAAAGCTCAAATTCGCGTAAAGCAGAATTGCTCTGTCACCATATCCACAATCTCACCGAGGTGATATGCCCTGCATCTGAAAAACAACAACAAAGTATGGAATGAGAACCAGAAGTTCTCAGTATGGTAACAGTGCCCAATGATGTAAGATTTAAGGCTCCGGGACGCCGAAGGCAATCCTAGAACTTCACATCACATACGGATATTCAAGATTAGGACAATTATAAATAAATATATACAGAACTTAAATCATAAACCATAAGCAGGGTTATCTAACTTAGGGGATTTCTAACTAATACTAATCACACCGTTGTATCCCACAACCTTTGCCAACCTTACCTCCGTGAGATCCCATCACCACCGCCTACCTAACCTCCTCAGCACCAGACAATCACAATTAATACAAACAAGTAAAACACAATTAATATTCATATACAACAAGTAGTTCAAGAAGAAGATAGGTGGTGGACGAAATTGTGATCACATCAATGTAGTATTCTTTGTTGTTGTATGGAATCCTTATTATGGCACTTATGTGTGGACACAACTCCGTTCAACTAACCAGCAAGTGTACTGGGTCGTCCAAGTAATACCTTACGTGAGTAAGGGTCGATCCCACAGAGATTGTTGGTATGAAGCAAACTATGGTCATCTTGTAAATCCCAGTCAGGAGGATAAAATTATGGAATTTAGAAAATCAAATATGATTAATAAAAATAAACAGAAAATAAAATGGATAGAGATACTTATGTAAATCAATAGTGGAAATTTCAGATAGGCGTATGGAGATGTTGTGCTCCTCTTGAATCTCTACTTTCTTATTACATTCATCCTATCTTTCTTACTCCTTTCCATGGCAAGCTGTATGTAGGGCATCACCGTTGTCAATGGCTACATCCCATCCTCTCAGTGAAAACGTTCCTATGCTCTGTCACAGCACGGCTAATCATCTGTCGGTTCTCAATCAGGTTGGAATAGAATCCCTTGATTCTTTTGCGCTTGTCATCACGCCCAGCCTTCAGGAGTTTGAAGCTCGTCACAGTCATTCAATCCCAGAATCCTACTCGAAATACCACAGACAAGGTTTAGACTTTCCGGATCCTCAT
>NC_029781.3:52440852-52443278 GCF_000817695.3 Arachis duranensis
CAAAAAGCGTATAAATTATCCGCTCATCACAACACCAAACTTAAATTGTTGCTTGTCCCCAAGCAACTGAAAATTAATTAGGATAAAAAGAAGAGAATATACTATAAGTTTCAAAATATCAATGAATATTAATTCTACTTAGATGAGCGGGACTTGTAGCTTTTTGCTTCTGAACAGTTTTTGCATCTCACTTTTTCCTTTGAAGTTTAGAATGATTGGCTTCTCTAGGAACTTAGAATTTCAGATAGTGTTATTGATTCTCCTATTTAATTTTGTTGATTCTTGAACACAGCTACTTTTATGAGTCTTGGCCGTGGCCCTAAGCATTTTGTTTTCCAGTATTACCACCGGATACATAAATGCCACAGACACATAACTGGGTGAACCTTTTCAGATTGTGACTCAGCTTTGCTAGAGTCCCCAGTTAGAGGTGTCCAGAGCTCTTAAGCACACTCTTTTTGCTTTGGATCACGACTTTAACCACTCAGTCTCAAGCTTTTCACTTGGACCTTCATGACACAAGCACATGGTTAGGGACAGCTTGATTTAGCCGCTTAGGCCTGGATTTAATTTCCTTGGGCCCTCCTATCCATTGGTGCTCAAAGCCCTTGGATCCTTTTACCCTTGCCTTTTGGTTTTAAGGGCTATTGGCTTTTTCTGCTTGCTTTTTCTTTTTCTTTCTATTTTTTTTTTTCGCAACCCCTTTTTTTTTCTTTCGCCACTTTTTTTTTCGCAAGCTTTTTACTTTTCACTGCTTTTTCTTGCTTCAAAAATCAATTTCATGATTTTTCAGATCATCAATAACATTTTTCTTTGTTCATCATTCTTTCAAGAGCCAACAATTTTAACATTCATAAACAACAAGATAAAAAATATGCATTGTTCAAGCATTCATTCAGAAAACAAAACGTATTGTCACCACATCAATATAATTAAACTAAATTCAAGGATAAATTCGAAATTCATGTACTTCTTGTTCTTTTGAATTAAAATATTTTTCATTTAAGAGAGGTGAAGGATTAATGGAATTATTTATAACTTTAAGACATAGTTACTAACTACTAATGATCATGAAGTAGAGACACAAAACATAGATAAACATGTATCATAAAAATCGAAAAACAGAAAAATATAAGAACAAGGAATGAGTCCACCTTAGTGAGGGTGGCGCCTTTTTGAAGGACCAATGGTGCTTTTTGAGCTCCTCTATGTCTCTTCCTTGCTTCTGTTGAATGATTCCTAGTAATTTTGGTGTTTCTACCCTTAGTTGCTTCCTAATATTTGTGTGGAGGACAACTTATCCCCTGAGGTATCTCAGGGATCTCTTGATTTGCAGCCACATGTTCTACCACTGAGCTATGACGGCTTATATGAGTCTTTCCATCTCCCATGACTCAGAGGTGGAAGCTTTTGTCTTCCCTTTGAGGTTTCTCTGGCCTTAGGTGCCATTAATGGTAATGGAAAAGCAAAAAGCTATGCTTTTACCACACCAAACTTAAAATATTGCTCGCCCTCGAGCAAGAGAAGAAAGAAGAGAGGAAGAAGAAGAAGAAGAAAATGGAGGTGAGTGAGGGGAGATGGATTCGGCTATATGGGTGGGATTGGGTGGGAAAGAGAAGTTGAATTGTAAAGGTAGGTGGGGTGTATGGGGAAGAGTGGATAAATGTGGGTGGTGAATGAAAAACAGAAGGGATGACCATGAATGGAGAGAGAGAGGGCGAGGTAGGTGGGGATCCTGTGAGGTTCACAGATCCTGAGGTGATCCTGTGGGGTCCACAGATCCTCAGGTATCAAAGAATTCCATCCCTGCACCAAATAGGCATGTAAAATGCCTTTGCACACCATTCTGGCGTTTAAACGCCCATTGGTGCACGTTCTGGGCGTTCAACGACCATGTAAAGCATGTTTCTGGCGTTGAACGCCAGTTTCATGCTTGTTACTGGCGTTCAGCGCCAGTTTTTCCTCTCTGGGCACATTCCTGGCGTTCAGCGCCAGGATGTTGCTTGTTTCTGGCGTTCAGCGCCAGAATGGTGCTCTGTTCTGGCGTTGAACGCCGGCCTGCCAGAATAGTGCTCTGTTCTGGCGTTGAACGCCAGCCAGATGCATCTTGCTGGCGTTGAACGCCAGCCTGTGCTTCCTCCAGGGTGCGAATTTTTTCTTCTGCTATTTTTGATTCTGTTTTTAATTTTTTTTGATTTTTTCGTGACTCCTCATGATCATGTACCTAATAAAACACAAAATAACAATAATATAGAATAAAATAAAAATTAGATAAATAAAATTGGGTTGCCTCCCAACAAGCGCTTCTTTAATGTCAATAGCTTGACAGTGGCTCTCATGGAGCAACAAGGTGATCAGGTCAATGTTGTATAGTTGTCCACACCAAACTTAGAGTTTGGATATGGGATCTTAACACCAAACTTAGA
>NC_029781.3:52443378-52446105 GCF_000817695.3 Arachis duranensis
ATTCAGAGCATCAATTTCAAGAACTCCTTTCTTCTGAGGTATCCCATTATTCACGGAATTTCTCTCAGAGGTATACATAAACTGGTTGTTTGCAACCATGTCAATGAGTTCTTGAGTCTCTTCAGGCGTCTTCTTCAGGTGAATAGATCCACCTGCAGAATGGTCCAATGACATTTTCGAAAATTCAGACAGATCATAATAGAATATATCTAATAGGGTCCATTCTGAAAACATGTCAGATGGACATCTTTTGGTCAATTGCTTGTATCTTTCCCAAGCTTCATAGAGGGATTCACCATCTTTTTGTTTGAAGGTTTGAACATCCACTCTCAGCTTGCTCAGCTTTTGAGGAGGAAAGAATTTATCCAAGAAGGCAGTGACCAGCTTATCCCAGGAGTCCAGGCAAGAACTTAGTTAAAAACTGATAAGGATCTTCAGATGGAAGTCCATAAAACTTGCAGTTTTGTTGCATTAATGCAACTAGCTGAGGTTTCAGCTCAAAGTTATTGGCTCCAATGGCAGGAATGGAAATGCTTCTTCCATCAAACTTGGACGTTGGCTTTGTGAAATCACCAAGCATTCTCCTTGCATTATTATTATTATTTTCGGCTGCCATCTCCTTCTCTTGTTCGAAAATTTCTGAAAGATTGTTTCTGGATTGTTGTAATTTGGCTTCTCTTAATTTTCTCTTCAGAGTCCTTTCAGGTTCTGGATCAATTTCAACAAGAGTGCTTTTTTCCCTGTTCCTGCTCATATGAAAGAGAAGAAAACAAGAAGAGAAAAAGGAATCCTCTATGTCACAGTATAGCGATTCCTTTATGTTAGTAGAAGAAGAAAGGGGATAGAAGAATGGAGATGGAGATTCGGATTTTTGGATGAAGAGAGGTGAAGAGAAGTGTTAGTAATTAAATAATTAAATAGAAAAAGAAAAGAGAAGGGAAATTTCGAAAATAATTTTGAAAAAGGGGTTAGTAATTTTCGAAAATTAAGGATAAGATAAGTTTAAAATTAAAATTTAAAACAAAAAGAGTTTTTGAAAAAGGGATGAGATATTTTCGAAAATTAGAGAGGGAAAAGTAGTTAGGTGGTTTTGAAAAAGATAAGAAACAAACAAAAAGTTGGTTAGTTGATTGAAAAAGATTTGAAATCAAATTTTGAAAAAGATAAGAAGATAAGAAGTTTAGATAAGATATTTTGAAATCAAATTTTGAAAAAGATAAAATTTTTGAAAAAGATAAGATAAAAGATAAAATAAAAGTTTTAAGAAAAAGATATTTTGAAAAAGATTTAATTTTAAAATGACTTAACTAACAAGAAACTACAAGATAAGATTCTAGAACTTAAAGATTGAACCTTTCTTAACAAGAAAGTAACAAACTTCAAATTTTTGAACCAATCACATTAATTGTTAGCTAATGTTTTTGAAAATATGATATAAAGATAAGAAAAAGATTTTTGAAAAATAATTAAAAAGATTTTTGGAATTTTCGAAAAATGGAAAAAAATGAAAAAGATATGATTTTTGAAAAAGATTTTGAAAAGATAAGATTTTTAAAATTGAAATTTTGACTTGACTTGTAAGAAACAACTAATTTTTAAAAAATTTTGACCAAGTCAACCCAAAATTTCGAAAATTTGGAGGGAAATAAGGAAAAGATAATTTTTTTGATTTTGAAATTTTTTAATGAAAAACACAAAGATAATTTTTTTGATTTTTGAATTTTTAATTATGAGAGAGAAAAACAACAAAAATACTTGATGCATGAAATTTTTAGATCAAAACAATGAATGCATGCAAGAATGCTATGAATGTCAAGATGAACACCAAGAACACTTTGAAGATCATGATGAACATCAAGAACATAATTTTGAAAAATTTTTAATGCAAAGAAAACATGCAAGACACCAAACTTAGAAATCTTTAATGCATGAAAAAATATGAATGCAAAGATGCACATGAAAAACAAGAAAAGACACAAAACAAGAAATCATCAAGATCAAACAAGAAGACTTGTCAAGAACAACTTGAAGATCATGAAGAACACTATGAATGCATGAGATTTTCGAAAAAAATACAAGAAAAATTTTAAAAACATGCAATTGACACCAACTTAAAAATTAACACAAGACTCAAACAAGAAACACAAAATATTTTTTTTATTTTTATGATTTTCTAATTTTTTTTGTATTTTTATTAATTTTTTCAAAAAACATTTTTGGAAAAACGAAAAATAAAAGAAAAATTTTTGAAAAAGATTTTTGAAAAGAAAATTACCTAATCTGAGCAACAAGATGAACCGTCAGTTGTCCATACTCAAACAATCCCCAGCAACGGCGCCAAAAACTTGGTGGACGAAATTGTGATCAATGTTCTTGTATCATTTATGATCAATGTTCTAATTATGGCACTGGTTGAATTCACAACTCCGTTCCACTAACCAGCAAGTGTACTGGGTCGTCCAAGTAATAAACCTTACGTGAGTAAGGGTCGATCCCACAGAGATTGTTGGTATGAAGCAAACTATGGTCATCTTGTAAATCCCAGTCAGGAGGATAAAATTATGGAATTTAGAAAATCAAATATGATTAATAAAAATAAACAGAAAATAAAATGGATAGAGATACTTATGTAAATCAATAGTGGAAATTTCAGATAGGCGTATGGAGATGTTGTGCTCCTCTTGAATCTCTACTTTCTTATTACATTCATCCAATCCTTCTTACTCC
>NC_029781.3:52446465-52473873 GCF_000817695.3 Arachis duranensis
TAAATGTTCTATTTATAATAAACTAGCTCCTAGGGTTTACATGAGTAAGTAATTGATGCATAAATCCACTTTCGGGGCCCACTTGGTGTATGTTTGGGCTGATCTTGATCTATCCACGAGCTGAGGCTTCTCTTGGAGTTGAAGTCCAAGTTATAACATGTTTTGGGCGTTCAACTCCGGATCATGACGTTTTTCTGGCGTTTAACTCCAGACAGCAGCTTGTACTTGGCGTTCAACGCCAAGTTACGTCGTCAATTTCCGAATAAAGTATAGACTATTATATATTGCTGGAAAGCTCTGGATGTCTACTTTCCAACGTCGTTGAGAGCGCGCCAATTGGAGTTCTGTAGCTCCAGAAAATCCATTTCGAGTGCAGAGAGGTCAGATTCCAACAGCATCAGCAGTCCTTTTGTCAGCCTTTTTCAGAGTTTTGCTCAAGTCCCTCAATTTCAGCCAGAAATTACCTGAAATCACAGAAAAACACACAAACTCATAGTAAAGTCCAGAAATGTGAATTTGACATAAAAACTAATGAAAACATCCCTAAAAGTAGCTTGAACTTACTAAAAACTACCTAAAAATAATGCCAAAAAGCGTATAAATTATCCGCTTATCAATAGGCATGTTATACAATGAGGAAAACTCAAGTAAACAATGCAAGCAAGCATATAGAAGATGCACATGATGAATGTCTGTCCTATTGGCTGTGATATCACATTGTCGGTTCAACTGCCAACCCGACACATCTCCATGGAGACGTCGCCCTTCGGATTTTCTCATATGGGAACCCCCGAGGTATAGTGCTCGGATCACTGTTCAGGTATCGGCGCCTGCACGCTCTATAGATCCGAAGGATGCGAGCGGGATCTATTGCCACCAACCTCACATCTAAGCGCAAGCGGGACGAACGCCGCTACCTCGAATAGGCGGGATCCAACTTCAGCCCCTGCTCAGGCGCATAGCATCTCTTAGTTTCAATAAAAAGTGGTACAGTGGTTTTCAAAACATTTTTAGCACAAGATGGATCCATTACTTCATTCAGAGTCCTCGACTCCTTTCACCCACTGTTCAAGCACATTTCAGTTCCTTGGTTTCGCATCTCATCCATCAACCATTCATCACATATCATCAAACCTTCCCCAATACAACAGAATCCTAGTTCTCTATTTGCTAACTTTTTCCAAATAAACATCAACTAAAACACCTAGGTTATCTCCCATATTCCCATACTCAAAATTAAGTTCAAAAGCCTTAAAATAGTGTTATAGAAGCTTACAACCTTGTTGGAAAGGTGAAATAATTGAAAACAAAGTTTAAGTTCTCCGTTTGCTAACTTTTTCCAAATAAACATCAACTAAAACACCTAGCTTATCTCCCATATTCCCATACTCAAAATTAAGTTCAAAAGCCTTAAAATGGTGTTATAGAAGCTTATAACCTTGTTGGGAAGGTGAAATAGTTGAAAACAAAGTTTAAATTTATGAAACAGGGCGTGTGCGTCCGCACAGGGGTGTGCGTGCGCACGCCCAGGAAGATTTTGAAAGTGTGCATATGCATAGGGGTGTGCATACACACAGGTACTAAAATATACAGCCTATTCACTCGTACAAGCTGTGCGAGCGCCCCTAACAGACGACCCTTTCCGACTTTTGCGTGCGCACAGGGGTAGGTGTGCGTCCGCACAGGTCGTAATTCTTCATTGATGTGCGTCTGCACAACCTATGCTAGCGCTGCCACCAAAGCCCTTTCCCTTGCCTGTGCGTACGCACAGGTCTGTGTGTCCGCACAGAATAACATTTTTGCAGGGTTGTGCGGGCGCACATGGCTGTGCGTGCGCACATATCAGAAAATCCTAAAATTCTACAACTTTGCAGAATTTCAGATTTTTAGCACCAACTTTGAATGATCATAACTCCCTCTAAAAAATTCCAAATTTCACAATCTTTATATCAATTTAAAGGGTTTTCAAAGATCTTTAACTCTAAACAAATTTCACCCAATTTTGAAAGCCGAGGCAAAAGTTATGATCAGACAAAGTTCACCAAAAACTAACTTTTACCAAAAGTCTCAAAACCTCAACTTACCAACACTCCCAACCAAAATCAAACCAAAACCACCTCAAACTCCAATTCCCATCATAATCTACCCTTTACAACATATTATACCATTTTCAACCATCGAACCTCTCTAACTCAATCTTTTCACCATAACCCAACCATAACTCATAATTCACAAATTCAAACCTCAACTTCACCCTTCTCACACAATTAACATCATAACTCGTCAACACCATTGTGAACCATCAAATTACTTATTCCTCAACATTCAAGATATCATAAACAAGCATAATTCTCTTCATTCAAAAATGGCATTTCCATGAATCATTAACAACATCAACTACTACAACTCTTTATATTAATCTCATAAAACTCACATCTTCCAAACAATAATCATCAAAATCAACATTTATGTTACCCATATCAACATTCACACTCACCCACATCATTCCACATCATAATATATCATTAACACCAATAATCCTCAATAATTACCATCATCATACATATACCACAACAACCACATATCCAATTCAATCCTATCCTATGGGCCACTAGCCTAAATGTCCATGAACATTACATATTACATAAAGAAAATTGAAACCATACCTTGGCCGATTCCCAAATGCACCAAACACCAAAACGAAGCCACCAAGCTTGATCCAAAGCCTCAACCAACACCAATAAACACCAAGGCTCACACTAACAACACATATATCACCAAAATCAAAACCTAAGATACATAAAACAATAAACACAAGGGTTTAGTGAAGCCTTACCTTACCCAATGTGATTAGGGGTAAAATTCAACATTTATCTGCTACTAGAGATCACCTAAACAAGCAAAACCACAAAATCTACTCAAAAACCAAACATAAAAACGCAGAACTTCTAGCGCATGAAATTGGAGAGTGAACAGAGATCTCTTACCAAAAAAAATTATATGGAAAGGAAGAGCTCGTCGAGAGCTTCACGTGGCCGAAAACGGCTCGTTAATCGGAGTTTCGGATCAAAAGTTATGGCTCCCAGAAGGTGGAGGTGAAAAGAGCACTCTCTCTTCTTCCTCTCTTCACTCTAACCGAACTCTCTCTCTCTCTTTGTGCTGAAATGAGCTTCCTTGGCTCATCTTATATATGTTGGACCTTAGGCCTAGTTTGGGCCCGGTCCATTCCGTTAGCATTTTTGGTCCATTTGGCCCACTTTCGACCAAAACCTTTAAGATTAGTGTCTGGTTTTCGATTCTAAATTATTTTTCTCCTTTCAAAATAATAAATCACTTTCCAAATATTATTTTCCAAAATACGCAGTGCTGGACAGACCAGAGCCGGTACTGCCGGCTTAATTGCCAGTATGCGTTTTTACAAAAACTGTTCGAAAGAAATACATTTCCAACTCAGAAAAATTCACTGAAACCAAATTTCTCATTTATATTTTTAAATTAAAACTTCTAAATTTTTGAATCTATTCCGGGCACTAAAATTATTTTATTAAAACGGTTTTACGCGAAAACGCGGGTTCTTAAAGAGTGGGTTAGAAGCTGAGTCAGGTATATTAAACATGGGGCGGGTAATTAAGACTAGAATGGGGAACTGGGTAAGCATGGAAGAAATTGTAACAGTGATGCCTAGTAGGGGTCGACATGATTTGAATTTTTAAAAATCCAAATTGCATCCACTTTAGAACCAGTTTTATAGTTCATGAATCCAAATTGAAACTGGAATGACAAGGAAAACTGATTCTAAACTAGTTTGGAAAAATAAAACCTGATTTTAAATCATTTTTAAAATTGAAATCCTGTTTTACTTCCAAATTGGTTTCAAATCCGATTTTTCTAAAAATTTGGTTTTAAATATTTTTTTCTGAAAATCCAGTTTGAAAACCAGTTTTTTAATTAAAAATCCAGTTTTAAAACAAGCTTTTAGAAATTCAATTTCCAAAACATATTTTTCCTACCAAAAATCTAGTTTTTAAATTGATTTTTTGTTACAAATTTTGAAATTTAATATTTTTAAAGGTAAAATTAATACTAAAGCCTTTTTAAATTATATAGGTTCATTATGCCTAAGATTTTGTTCTTTATATATTTAATGACAATAATTAATCCATATAACATTTAATCATCATAAAAATATCAAAAGATGCCACCGAAAAATCTCTCTAAAATAACCACTACAAAATATCAAGATGCTCAAGATAAAAAATAGTACCATTGACTCATCATACTCCCAGTCTAAATCAGAAGTTACATCTCTCATTTTTTCTCCTTTTTTCTCCACTCATCTCTCATGTATACATGTTGTCTTTCAATGCAAGCAACTCAAATGCTTTACAATATTTCAAAGTTACCTCTAACATTTGAAAGGTAGAGTTCTACCTAGTCTTAATATCCATATAAGGCAAGCCTTTATACTAAATTATTTCTATTTCAACACACTTTTGAAACCTAGTGGCTTTAGATGAAAAAAACTGACATATTTTACCGTACTATAAATCCTCAAGACTGATTCATCAATCTCCATAGTTCTGAAAACCGAACCGGACCGGCCAGTTCAACCGGATTAATCGGGAACCGGTCACTTAACCGGTCCGGGTAAGGCCAAAAACCGTTTGCCAAAAAACCGGTGAAAAAACCGGTCAAACCGGAAGTTAACCGGTGAACCGGTAGAACTGTCCGATTTTTTAGCGGGTTTTTTGGTTTAAAATTAAACCCCTAAACGGCGTCGTTTTGTGTCTAAAAAAAAATTTAAAACCCTGAACGTCTGAACCCCACATAGCCCCAGCCTCTTTTGTTCAGTCCCTCACCTAACCACACCTCAACCCTAATTTCCTTCCAATCTTCCTCCAACTCCAACGAAGAGTAGCCGCCACCATCACCGCTATCCGCTCCTCATCGTGGGTTGTCGGTGCTTCTCCCCTCCTCGCACTGCTCCTCATCGTTTCTGGTCGTCACCTCTTCTCTGCTTCTATCAGTCTTTCCGTTGCTGCCTCTTTGCTCTGCATTATGTCTCGTCGCCATTGCAAACGTTGCTTCTCCTTGCCGTCATCGCCTCTCAAAGATCTGCTTGGAGCTGTTGACGTCGCAATCTCTGTCGTCGTTGTCCTCGAGCCCTCTCTCTCCTTCTCTTTCTGTCCGAGCTAAATTTTTTTCCTCTTTGCCGTCATGTCCCTTCCTCCCTCGTTGCTGGTAAGCGTTCTACTTCAATTTATGATGTTGCTGATCTTCTGAAATAATGGTTGTTTTGAATGATTCTGTTAAATATTTTTTGCAGAGTTAATTTTGTTGATGAAATTCTGAGTTAGGGTTGATGGTTGATTTTAATAGTGGTTGTTAATTTTGTTAATTTTGTGTTCTGAGTTTTGGGGGGGTTGTTGATATAATTTTGAATTTAATTTGGATGCTGATTGCTGAGTATGAATTCTTTGTTTATTTTTTTCTGTTTTTGGATTTTCTAACTTTGGATGCTGAGTGCTCTGTGTTTGGATTCGAGTTTTTATTGTTGAATATTTGATTAGAAGTTTTTGTTAAAATTTTTGTGATTCTGGACTTTTTGTTGCTGGTGGTGACTTTCCATGTAAGTTTGTTATTCTGATTTCTTTTTTGTGATTCTTGAACATGATCTTTTGGGTTCTGGCCTCCAAAAACAAGAAGTGTATGTTGTTGCCAAGGATGTGATTAGAGGTAAAGGAAAATTGCTCTGAGATGATGAACCTGGATAGAAGAATTATGTAGCACAAATTTATTATTGTGCAAAAAGTCAGAGAGAGAGAAAGAGAATTTGAGAATGAAAAAAGAAATTGATTTAATTATGATCTGTAGGTTTCTTTTACACTGAAATGGACAAATATTTATAATAAGTTCCTTTAGTTTCTATAATATTTACATGTATATTAAATTTTATTAATTTTATTTTATATTTTATTTAACACGGTTTAACCACGGTTCGACCCCGGTTGAACCATTGAACTATTGAACCGGTCACTTGACCGGTTCAATGACCGGTTCGATTCTCGCAATCTTGTCAATCTCTTTCAACCCTTCTTTTATAATTAAGTTTAGAATATGTGCACAACACTTCATGTGAATAAATTTACCATTCAAAAGAATGCTATTCCAAGAACCTAATCGCTGCTTCAGATATTTAATTACAATATTATTAGACGACGCATTATCAACTGTCACACTAAATACCTGATTCAAATTCCAATTACTTAAATAAGATTCAAATGTCTCTCTTATGGCCTCTCCTGAATGACTTGTCACTTGGCAAAAATTAAGTATATTTTTATGTAATTTCTATTCCAAATTTACAAAGTGTGTTGTCAAACTCATATAAGTAAAATTTTGAATTGAAGTCCAAGTGTTAGTTGTTAGACAAACTCTACCATAATTTGTCAAGAAAAAATCTTGCAACTTCATCTAGTATTTAGCATAAAAAGCTCCAAAGTCACGTGCTAATGTAGTCCATGAAAGAACTTTAAATCTTGCTTGCAGGACATGCACAAATTTTTAAAATTTTAGGCTCTCAACAAAGTGAAATGGTAACTCTTCCCCAATAAACATTTTCACAAGTTCCCTTCAAGTCTTCTTTTGGTCAAATTTGAGAGCAGTAGGTGAATTTAAAATACCATGCTCATCTATAATCGGTGTAGTTGTTTTTCTTTTTTGTTCGAATCATTGTTAGGATTTTTTTTGCATATTTTCAAATGACTACCTATTGAGCTGGTTTCATTCCCATATTGTATTAAACTACCACAACATTTGTATTTAGTCTTTTTCTCGGTAGCTTTCTCTACTTTAAAATGATCCCATCAATATTATTATTATTAGTCATCTTGCTCTATATATAATATAGAGACAATATTAATATTAGAATACTAATCACTCACTAGTATAAATTTTCTTTTACAGCTGTTATTCAAGTGAAAAATAATAAAATGTTTTTCCCTTAGGGGTTAAATTTAATTTTCTTGTCCATTAGTTTAACTCCGATAAAAAGATAAACCATGTGGATTTATTTTGTAAATGTCATTTATCATTTGTCATTTATCATTCCTCTAAAATTAAGCAATATTACATAAGAGATTTTAAGCAATATTACCAGAAATGCTTTCCTAGAATTTAAACTTGTACTCCTATTATGTTCAAGATTATTGTTTACTATCTCAACCAACCAGTACTTTAGAGAACAGAATAAAAGCTATATTCAGGAAATGGAGACTCAACTTAAATTAAACTCAATAATGTTTAGGTGCGTACAACATCCATATCTCAAATTCTCAATTCAAATTCCATCCCTAATAGTGATAAGAAAACCCACCCAAAAAACTAATACAATATTCCAATATAAATACATAACAAACCAATGAAATTTATTAAGAAAAAATGCAATTTCACTAAAATAATCCAGTGAAGAACAAAGGAAATTGCAAACTCACATTTAAAACTAGAACTAAAACAAAAAAAATGCAAATAAAGAAACACCCAGCAATATACCTAAACTTTGGAAGGGATGGAGCTGGAGGTAGAAGACGATGACAAAGTGACAACAGAGATCACAGAATGACAGACAGTCTCATAGCTTCAACTTCTGGGAGAGGAAGGGGACACACCGTTGCAGCTTCAAGCTCTAGGAGAGGAAAGGGACACACTGTCAGAGATGAAGAAGGGGATGCACCATCACAGCTTCAAGCTCTAGGAGAGAAAGGCGATGCACCTTTAGAGATGACGAAGAGGACGCACCATCGCATCTTCAATCTTCCTGCTTCTGGGTCGCCTGCGGCGGTGACAACAAACACCGACGGCGGAGATAACACGTTGAAGAAGGAAGAGGATGAGACCAAGAAGGAAAAGGGAAAGACCAAGTGTTCCACTTCCTATGTATGAACTAGACTCTCAAATTAGCTATGATACACGGATATGGGACACGACATGACACGAGACACGTTGACACACGAATTTTAAAATCTGATAAGACACGAGGACACACATATATATAAAATATAAAGTATTTTTAGATAATGATATTTTGATATTTTATTGATATTAAAACATAAATTAATTTTTAAATTATTTGTAGTGTCTTATTTTAATTATATAAAGTATTTAAAATATTTTTTAATTTAATAAATAATAATATATATTATTTCTAAATTTGTTTCAAGAATACATGTTAATAATAAGGCTTGACACTCTGACACGTGATGGTGTTTAGGTGTGTCCAAGCATGTCCAGCAAAGAATTATTATTTTTTTATTAAGACACGATTGGACACAGCAGACACGCGTGTCAGACGAGTGTCAAAGAGTGTCGTATCCAAAATGTGTCTGACACGCGGACACAGCAACTCAGCAAAGTGTCCATGCTTCATAGGAAATTAGGATTTTTTTTAATTTGGATCTAGGTCCGGATTTGAGATTGTTTAAATGGTTTAGAATAAAAACAACCCAAACTATAAAATAGATACAATTTGGTTTAGATTTTTTATTTAAAACTGATTTTTTCAAATGATTTCGTTTGGATTAGGTTTAAATCAAAAATTTGGATTTTTTTTTTTTGCACAGCCCTAATGCCTGGAGAAGGTGACGGTGCTTTATTGGTCCATGGAGAAGAAAGTCATCTTAACGAAGGGGGGAAACGGGTTAGCCATGGCAACGGGAGTTCAACGTGGCCGAGAAAGAGATGTGCATTGATGTCGCCTGTGATAGAATGTGATAATGAAGCGGTTATGGAGACAAAGAACCAAGCTGGGATACACTCAGTGGTGATAGTGAAAGCAGCGAAGGGTGGACTTGATGGAACTAGTGCTGATGATGATGCAGACAACATTGATGATAATACGGATGATGGGGCTGAGGTTGCGGATGGTTATAGCATGGAACCCGTTACAAGGGTTTGTGTTGATGAAGAAGAAACTGATCAAGGTGGAAGAACATTAATGAAGGAAAATGGGGTGGTCTCTACACTGATTAAGATGACAATGGGAATTAGAGGAGCAGATGGTACCAAAGAAGGGAGCGAGGGCACCAAAGATAGTCAGATTTTTAAATTAGAGGAGCAGATACTTGAAAATAGAAAAAACATGGAATTTAGCAGTGGCATCAAGTGCAATATTGTACAATGAAGAAGATGACATCATGGTAATTCTCTAACCGCAGAATAAAAAAAATTCTCAAAAAAAGAGATTGACAAAAAAAAAGAGAAAGCAAGACATTGCAGACCCAAAAATCACAAAAAAGTGTGTGATATTTGCCAGTTACCTACCAAAGTCAGTCTATGGAAGGATATTTGCCAGCTATAGATTAACGATAACATGTGAGGGACAAGATGATTACTGGTCAGTCTATGGAGATGGGTGATAGAAGAAGAACTCAATTTTGGGAAGATGTCTGACTACAATGTGGGTCTTTAAAAGCTTGATTCTCGATACTTTTCTCAGTTTCAAAACAAAGAGTACCTGTCATAGGGAATTGTGAATTTTGGGATGGGTTAGAGTGGATTTTGTAACAACCCCGATTTTCGAGTACGCAGATCTTTTCTACAGGCACGAATTTCTCCAGAAGATCAGTAAAGGGAACACCTTTGCTGTATCATCAAGCATCTCAATCCTTATTGTCATTACGACATCTTTAAGCCAAAACCTCTTTTGAAGCAAGCTCGACAACACGGCCACGGAGAATCTAGTTTTTGAACCGTATCGGTTAGGAGTTTTGATTCTAGTTTTCGTAAATAGGCTCAGTTTGACAAACCGGACTCGATTCATGAGAGAAGAAAGATAATAGTATAATATTATCATTATATTATTATTAGAAGTTGCTTGAAAGATATTATAAGGTTACTTGGTCTGTTTTAGTTAAAAACAGGAAATCGGTTTAACCGGGTTCACAGTTTACTGGTGCAGCTTAGCACCAGCACTCTCTGATGATTTTAGCAATGCTAAGGCCTCATCATACATGTTATATTCTCATAATAAATATGTTACTAGTGTCATTTATGCTAGTAGCTCAGAAAATATTTTTTAGAGATGTTTTTACAAGTGTTCCGATACATCTAGTTTTAGTAGTTATACACCTGAGATATTTTAATATTATTTTAATCCACCTCCAAGCCAACCAATCACAGCTCACCCTACACCCCCAAAATCCCCAAGGCTGCCTCATTTGCTCATTGTGGCCGAAAATCACCAAGAGAAAAAGGAGAGAAAGTTCTTGGTTCATAAATCTTCAAAGCTTGATTTCTTCTGAACTAAAACTCAAATCCAAACTCCGATTTCACCAAAAAGATCCTCTCTTCTTTCTCTACATGATCATATGACTTATCAAGGCTGGAATCAAGGTGAGTTGGCTGCACCATCTCTCTTTTGATTCGGTTCAAGGAAACATGCTTAAACATGTGTTTTCTTGATGTTCTTCCTTAGGAATCATGCTTAACTTGACTTGAGGGCCAAGAAATGTGACTTTCCAGGAAGTCTAAGGTTAGAAATCACCTCCTAATGTGCTGAGGGAGATTTGGTTAGTTGAGGGGTTTTGGATTTAAAGTTGTTCTTGATGTGATTTAGGAGGAAAAAGTGTTAAAGGACCACCTGAAAGTCTAACCGAATTAGGAGCAGCAAAACTAGGTAGGGTTTGACAAATTTAATCTTGATTGATTGTGTTTGAGTTGTGTGATTATGATATGGTTTGGCTGTGCTTGAAATTGATTGTTTGTATGAGTAATTCTTGTTGAAATTTTGGTGAAAATTTGATGAAATTTGATGAAATTCAAGCTATGAATGTGTCTTCTTATGGCTGCTGGAAAACGAAACCCTGGAGCTCAAATTAGGATTCAATTTGTGTTTAAATCATGTGAAAAAGATGGGGTTTTAGTGGCTGCTAATTTATTATGAATTATAGTAAAAATCGGTTGCTGAAAAGACTGAAAAACGGATAAAAACAGAGAAAAAATCTGAAGAACATGAAGAACACTTTGAGTGTGGTGAAGAACATTGAAGAACACCTTTTAGATCTTATAAAGGGCAAGGAAGTAATTTTTTAAAGGTTGAAGGTTAAAGTAAAGTTAATTTTTGAAAATATATTAATAAAATAATAAATAATAATAAAATATTAAATAATAATATTTAATTAAAAATAATATTTTAATAAAATAATAAAATAATATGGAAAAGGCAGTTTTTTGTAAAAGCTTTAGAAAGACAACTTTAAGTGCAGAATTTCATAATTACCTTCATAAAACACTTAGGGAGTGGTAATAACATGTTAGTGAGGCAAAGATAAAGAAAAGATAAAAAGTTAAAGAAAAGATAAAAACCAAAGAAAAAGTTTGTAAAATTTTAATGACAGAAAAACAGACAGAGACAAGTGAACAAACTAGGGCAACTTAGTTAGTACTTGAGTTGCAGCTAGGGTTAGGTATTATATGAAAAGTTAAACTATTTCAGTATAGACTTAATGAACCTATACTTGGGACAGACTAACTATTCATACCGAAATTTACATAAGCTTTAAATACATATGTTAAGCAGAGAAACCAAAGCAGAGTAAAGAAACACAGAGAACAGAGTAACCAGAGCAGAATAGAGGGATACAGAGAAAAGAGTAATCAGAGTAAAGTAAAAAGACACAGAGAAGAGAGTAATGTGACAAAGAGAAATGGTTTGAGTTAAGATGTTGTAAAAGTAAAAGCTGTAGAGTTTGTATAGCATGATTGAACAGAGAAAGAAAGAGGTACTGCATAAGAATGTGAAAGTGATGATGAATAATGAGAATGTTAATGAATGATGATAATGAGAATGATTATGTAAGAATCTGCTGCAGAGAGGCAGTCAGATAGATGGTGGTACGACCACTGAGAACGCTTTCCTGGGATACCTTGCTATAATGCTTTGCTGTAAGACAGAGGTTGCTTACAGAGGTATCAAGATGAATGTGCTCCTGTAAGACAGAGGTTGCTTACAGTGAGTGTGTTGTTGCTCCTGTAAGACAGAGGTTGCTTACAGTGAGTGTGTTGTTGCTCCTGTAAGACAGAGGTTGCTTACAGTGAGTGTGTTGTTGCTCCTGTAAGACAGAGGTTGCTTACAGTGAGTATGTTGTTGCTCCTGTAAGACAGAGGTTGCTTACGTGAGTCTGTTGGGCGTATATCGGCCAATAAGTTCTGCCCTGCAAGACAAAGGTTGCTTGCAGTGGATACCCTGCAAGACAAAGGTTGCTTGAAGTGGATATTGCCAACAGGAAAGCCTTATCCAGACAGAGGTTGCTGGGTAACGTCGGGAGCGGGTATGTAACCGACAGATGAGCTCATTACCTGCGCTAGGGCTAGACCTGCATCATACTTGGCTGTGCATTTTCCTCTGTTATGATTGTTGTATGAATGTATGCTTTCCTTGTTTGTATTCTATTCTCTGTGTCTGTGTTGTATTTTTTTGTATTTTTCTGTTTGTGTTCTGTTTTCTATTTTCTCTATTTCCTCTATTTATATGTATCTTCTATTTACTACTTCTCGGTATTCTGCTATTTATCTGCTAAACAACACGGAATTAATGAACGTAACTAATAACCCTGGCCCTACTAAGAACTCCCCAGTTCTTACCCCTTCTCTCTCCCTTCCCCCTTCAGATGGAAGCTTGGGTACCCTTCCGTAGTTCGCTGATGACCGTTTATAAAGAGGATTCCACTCTAGGTAGTCTTCTGAGTCTAGGGTGAATTCCGTTCTTTGTTCATATGTATATACTGTGAGACCAGCCAACGTCTGCACCCCGTTTGTACGCGAACTTTAACCTAAATCCTATGTACGAGACTCTTGTTATGTGGCTACTTGATGAGGTACTGGAGTGACGTCATATGGCAATGTCTGATCGTGCAGAGGAGTAGTAGATGATGTTCCACCTTTTGATAACGTTCCACCTGACTTGAGTTTTCAAGACTTAGAACATACTTTCCCTCGCTTTAGTAGTTTAGAGGGACTAGGTGAGTATAGAGTCTAGGCTAGTCTAGGTGCCAGCTTAGGGACCTCTTGAACAGGTCAGGACCTGGGATGTTGTATGTATGTATATGTATATAGTTATTATCTAGCTATATCTATGGGTGTTCTAACTAAAAGTCTATACTCTAATAAAGGCTGGATCACTGAATGTTGTTAGCTGCTTGTGATGTATTTATGTATGGTTGTTTATAACTGTTTTATCTATTATTATTTGTGAATTGATTATAAATGATTATGTTTATTGATCCAAACATTTTCAAAAAAAAAGGTACCTCGCAAACTAACTACGCTTTTAACAACGAATCAGGCTCATATAACAAATAATAGATAATAATTAGGATGACAAATTGGTAGCGCTCAGTTTCCGGTATGTCCTAGGCATATTGAAAATTGGGTCGTTACAGATTTGAAACTTCCAATGGAGGCGAGAGTTATACCAATGAAAGTTGGACCTAGTGAATCAGTTACATATGATACTTTAAGGCCGGTTAAACTAACATATGGCAGAGAGTATAGAGTTGTGTAAAAGTTTGACATAGAAGATATTTTTTCTACTAACTCTTTTGTGTAGGTGTTGTAGACAGAAACACTTCCGAAGAATGTAACAAGTTACAGTTTTACTAGAACTGTTTGAAAAAGCTTAGTTCCACCAAAGGTGGAGTTGTTTATTTGGTTTGTTTTGATAGATAGAGTGAATACCAAGAAAAGATTGAGTAGACTAGGAGTTGTTAATCAGGATGATAATATCTGTGTATTATGTGAAAAAGATGTTGAATATATTCACCACTTGTTTTTTGACTGTAAATTTACTTGATAGGTGTGGTCCGCATGGTTATCTGATTTTGGCAGGCTATGGTCCATTCTAACCACGTTAAAGAAACATTTTGACAGTTGGATAGGAGTTCACAATAAGAAGAAAAAACATAAGAAATGGTTGATGTATTTTTTTACAATTATTTAAAATGTCTCAATAGAAAGGAATAGAAGAATTTTTCATAACAAAAAAATAGATGTAGAGGAAATAATCATGAAATCATTTTAAATCTATAAAGAGTGAAGTGGTGTGAAATCGCTCTTATTGTTGATGATAATGTTACCGATGACAATAAAATAAGTTTTTTCTTTGTTGTTGTTTTTATCTTCTTATTTTGTTAATCTTTTTTCTATTTTTATTGTGTTGAGCTTCCTTATTTATTTATTTTTTTTTTAAACTTATTGATAAGTTTTACCAAACTTACTCTGAAACTTGTTAATACTATATAAGAACAAGGGACCAAACACAAATCTTTTTGTTTATAAAACTTAAAATCAAGATATAACACGTTGATAATATAAAGACAAAAATCATATATTAAGGAAAAAGAAACAAGTTTAAAAGAATAAAAGTATCAATAATTGTCGAACTTTGGTGTTTTTGGGGGTCAACAATAATTGTTGAACTTAAGTATCGTGCTTACGCATAATGAAATGGACGTGGACCTAACTGTGCGGGGTTTGCGTCTGATGCCTCTCCTGAAATAGTCGTACCAAAACGATGATTACTTGTTAAACAAAGGATTTGCTTTTTCATTTATGTCCCTCGTTCCTTTCTTCATTCAACTCGTTCATATTATGAACAGAACCTTCTTTGAAGGTGCATGGCGACTCAGACGCCACACTTCATGTTCTTTTCCTCGAAATGTTACCAACCGCGTAATAGCCATCTAGAGTAGGTTGCCTCTTGGTTCCATTGTTCCCAATCCTTCCTTTCTTCTTTGCTAAGAAAGCCCAAATGACCATAATAGCAAAATGAACCATTTCGAAATTTTGAATGCATTCCATTATGCTTAACTCAGTATAATAAAATGATATAATATAGAGACTTATTTGCGCACAAAAAAAAGGAGTTGGGATTTTATTGGCTAGAGTGTTGACTAGGGAGTTCAAAATTGCTACAACCCGAAAGAAAATCTCTATAAATGAGTGAAAAATAGAGTTTAAACAAAAAAAAAATCGGACAGAGAAAAAATTGATTGATTTGTAAAATTTTGGACATTAATTTAATTAAATAAAAATTTAAAGAACTAATTTGACTTGAACATTTACTCAATTTTAAATATAAAGTGATTTGTATTTTTAGGACATTACGAGAACTACTAAATATACGAATTGGCTATCAATAGGTTTTGCGATATATATTAATGTGGTATCATTTATAAAACACGCTTAGTTGTTGAAAACTTGAAATATGAGTCACACTAAAGGATAAAGCATTGGTGTGATCTGTACTAAAATGGAACACAAGAATTTAAAAGTAGATTTGATTTGAAAAATGTTTTGTTTTTATTTTTAATATTTTAGTTTTAAATTTTGTGAAGATAAAAATGAAACATAATAAAATTTCGTTTTCTCTTTGATTTTTGTTTCTAAATTTTTTTTCCGAAAAATTCTAAAGTTTAAAATTACAATTATATATGGGTGCACAAAAAATTGACCACCAAATTAGTAATTTATATAAAATATATATTAAAATTTAAAATATACATAAAAATAAATAATACATATATATAAATATATGATAACTAATTAGTGACTAATTTTTTATATATACGTAGTATTTTTATTAAACATATTTAAAATGAAACGTGAAAAACTAAACAACACATTTAAAAAATGAAAAATGTACATTTAAGGTTTTACGGTTTTACCTCATCTCTAATAAATAAATAAGTAAAGTTATGTATGCAACAAAAAATAAATATAATAAATAAATAATTGAATGACGAATTAGTTACTTGCCGACTGGTCCTCTGGTTCATTCTTAAACTAGCGTTTAAAAGATCCATTCTCTATAACTGGCATGAACGCCCTCAAGTTTGCGTGTTTCCAGAGGTTGGTGCCTGCCATAGTTGAAATTATTTACTCCGCTCCTCCTCTACTGTAAGATGGGTAAGAAGCTCGATGCTCTGCTTGGAAGAACTTTCAAGGCTGCAAAGTTCAGGCCTATCATAACGTTAGCCATTTCACGCATTGCTGTGCTCAAGAACCAGCGCCAGGTTCGCCTTAAACAAGCCCGTTGCGATGTCCTTCAACTCCTCCAACTCGACCACCATGAACGAGCTTTGCTTCGAGTAAGTTTACATGTATAATATTATTAACTGTTTTATAAAAGTCATATTTTGATCATTTTTCTTCTCATAGGTTGAGCATGTTATCAAGGAGCAAAATATGTTGGATGTGTACGACAAGATTGAAGGATATTGCAACCTTGTGATCGAAAGGATCCATCTCATTGAACAAGAGAGGTTAAATTTATTACTCTACACTTCATAATTTGCAATTTTACTTGATGAATTTTTTTTGTTTACTTATTAAATTCACGAGCTGTGTTTTGTTCTTTTTATAGGGAATGTCCTGAGGAACTGAAGGAGGTAGCATCCGGGTTACTCTATGTGGAGATTTTCCAGAGATACAAGAGATTCGTGCAGTTTTGACATCTCGGTTTGGCAAAGAGTTTGCTTCACGTGCTATTGAGTTAAGGAACAATTGTGGAGTCCATCCTCAGGTACGTGTCTTATATGATAATCAGTTATTTTATCAAGTCTCAGATTGTCATCTTCCCATTATTTTGTTATGGCTGCTTTAGACACTAGCTTGATTTATAACTGCATACCAAATGCTAATAAATCACATTAGTTTTCTGAGTAATTTTTCTTTTCTGTATCCATCATTTTTTTATGTGGCTACTTATAGATGGTACA
Organism: Arachis duranensis; assembly: GCF_000817695.3. Taxonomy (NCBI): domain Eukaryota; kingdom Viridiplantae; phylum Streptophyta; class Magnoliopsida; order Fabales; family Fabaceae; genus Arachis; species Arachis duranensis. The sequence goes on from NC_029781.3 coordinate 52,463,238, forward strand.
AAAGCTGTCAACAAGGATGCCAAGCTTGGAAAGCAGAATGAAGCAACTCAAAGAAATTGCTTCTGAGAACAATATTATTCTGCAACTTGAAGAATTTTCCTCTGTTTCGGTTGAGGTAAATATAAAACCAAAGGAAGCAATATAGTTTTTTCTAGACAACAAATAATGGTATCTGATGGGATATATGCAGGAGCAATTCAATGCGGAAAATCAAAACCAGAACAAGCACGGGATAGGGGAAGAGATTTTTCATAATTTCCCTAACAGAGGAAAAGATGAGGAGTTATCCAATTCATTTAAGGCAAGGAAAAAGTACAAGGATGTAGCTGATGCAGCACAAGCAGCTTTTGAGTCAGCAGCATTTGCAGAAGCTGCCGCAAGGGCAGCTGTGGAACTCTCCCGATCTGAACCCCATGATCCTGATGATCATAACACTTCAAGCCCCAAACCGAGAAAATTTTCTCATGGACATAAACCTCAACTGGAAGAGACAGAAATCTTTAATGAAACTCTAGGAGATAACAAGAATATAAACAGGTTAGAGAAACCAAAAGACAGTTTAGGTTCCAATTCAATTGATGAGATTTTGAAGGTGTCAGCTGATATTTTAAATAAGGAAGTAGTTTTTGATGAAAGTGATGACGACACCAATAATAAAATGAACATAAATCAATATTCTATGCCGATATCTCCAAAATATACTAAGGGTAAGGCAGTTGAATCAGGCTCTCAGAAACATGAATCTAATAAAAAAGTGACAAGAACCAAGATGCAGAGTGGACCTCAGTTGGATTTGGAGAAGAGGCCAATTTCTGTGAGGACTAGATGAGTAGACAAGTACAAGTTGCTATTGAAAATGAATGTATGTTGCTTTCCATACTGCATTTTGGATGTGAGTTTTGCTAGTAGCTTATCTAAGCGTGTAATTATGGATTCAATATTTTTTATTTTTTTATTATCAAGATATTGTTTTGGATTTGCAGTGTTGTAACTTGTAAAATTAGTTTATTTAGGTGGAATAAAAATGAATGAAATCATCTGCAGTTGTTGCAACAGTGTCATAGAAATAGGCACCCTGTGGACATTTGCATAAGAAACAGAATGATATTTGACAATACATATGATGGCAGAAAAAAAAAAAAAAACAGATGATCTTAAGAGACTTCTAACTGAGGTTGCCATTCATAATTAATATTGTATGGGCTATGTCAAGTTAATATAGATTAAACTCATTGTTAACCATTATGGTATTTTCTAGCTTAGAATTGTTCAATTTAAACAGAATCTGTCATACATGGCAAAGCAATTGTAAGAATCTTAACATCGTGCTTAAGAGTTATTCTTGGAATCTATTAGATGTGAATAGTGATTCATCAGCAGAAATGATGCTGAAATCAAGTAGGAAAATGCTTCATATTGATAATTTTATATGACCTTGAAACATGTACATTAGTGAAGCATGCTATATTTCTGTCAAATGCAACTGATGTTAATGCCTAAAAAGATATAAACAATAACATTGCAGTGAGCCATGCTTGTAAATTCACTAGGGAACAAAGGCAACAACTAGGTCTGAATTGTAAGACAATTACATAGGGAACATAATTTTCAAACATGTTCAGGGAGGTCAGAACCCCAAGGAATATACACACCTAATTGTTTATTAGGAAGAGCAGACATCTGAGACTCCGTCCCTATAAATATATCAGTAACCCCTTGGCCTTTTCTTTCCTTGTTGGATAAGGTCATTGTATGATTGCAAACTCACTCCAACATCTTCATCATATTCTATCCCAAGCTCCTCCTGCCAAGTACAAACATGTATCAGTATTAGAACAGATACATAAAATAAAACAAAATCCGTGATCATGATGACCCAAAACAATACCCTTAATTCCTTGGGATCCTTAGGTGAATTCTCAGTAAGAGTGTCCCATATATCCTTGAACATTCTTTTACGCTTTCTCCACTGACTTATTTTCTCTGATAACATGGTCTCCACAGCCATGCGTTCTTCAGGACTCACCAGGGTAACACCTCCGCGTAGCTTAGTCAACTTGTTCTCCATTTCTTGAACCTGAAGCAGAAGCCAGAGATGGAAACAATCATAGTCAAAATCTGCACAATTGCAAATTCTTTTATCAACAATGAAATTCAGCACTAAACATGCACACTAGCTACCTCCATCCTCAGATCTGCTTCTCTACCACAGATCTGTTCCAGTGTTAAATTTGACTGCAATGATTTAATCTCTGCAGTTACAAGTTACATTCATAAATTTCAGGATTCAAAAGGAGCTTTTTTAAAATCTCAAATTGATGAAAACTGTCAACAACAAGGTTTTTGATAACATTAATCAATGCGATGGTTTGATGATCACATAATTCAGTGTACCTGCTTCAACCTCATTAATAGTCTTTTTCTGTTCTTCAAGCTGCTTTTGCAGTTTGGCATTCTGTTCTTTCATCTGATTAAGCTCTTCACTGTTCAGAATGTTGAACTGATCCTGCCGGGCAAGGTATATCTTCTGCTTGCCATACTCCTTGAAAGAAATACGGCCACCATCAGCAAGATTGTCCAGTGCTTTCTGTATGGCTGCCTTCTTGAGGTTGAACTTTTGCAGAGCATCCGCCACATTTTGAGCATTCAAAGGCCTATTTTGCTGAGAAAACAAAGTGAAAAAAAAAAAAACCCAGAAAATAAACGAATTTTCCAAAGACCCAAATCAACATAAGTTAAATTATTCAGCTCAGAAAAGTGTGCTGTTTTCAATTACTTTGGTGGCAAAGAAACTGAAAAGACCATAAGCAAAATATGGAAACCTCAATGAATTTCACCAAAGACACTTATCAATATAAGCTAAAGTATATAGTTCATAACCGTATGCTAACTTTTTTAACGCATAGAAACTAAACTGGCAAAAGAATAATAATAGAAATTGATTAAAAAGAAAGTGAGGACGATTCATGAACGCTACTGTTCGAAGAAGACATTACTTGTGAAGAACAAGCGCAAACAACCATTTAGCATCAAAAGTATATGACTACAACATAGGTTACCTCATTCACGAAGTTCAACACGATCGCTGCGAATTAAACGAAAGCACAAATAAATAAATAAAATAGATGAAATGTTCAGTTCAGAAAAGGAAATCGCTAAAGCAAAAGCTGATAACAGAAAGGGGAAAACAGAGAATAGAGAGCTTCAATCTGAATCTAACAATCGAAGAGAGAAAGGGTGGAGGAAGTGGCGGCGCCGGTGATGGATTTACCTTCCGCGCTATCCGATTTTGGAGCCATTGTTTGGAGTATGAAAAATGGGCGGGAAAATTTACGGAACTCCCTTTTCTCCTGTTTCAGTGTCAAGTGAGGATTGCCTGGCAAGTATACTGGAGACTTGTGAAGATGGTAGTTTACGTCTTTACGACATCGTTTTACTTTTCTACCTACAATTCACAATTATTTTTAGCTTAGATAAAATTTTCAGTCGCTATTTCTTTTTATTGTTTAAAACTTTAAATTTCTTAATCTGGGAATCTTAGAGGTTGCACTCTTCCTTGTTTCCATTCTAATATGAAATTCCAAACCGAGTAACTATTTTGCATCCTAAAAGATTTAATTTTTGTTGAAATAATTATTTAAAAAAAATAAAATCTTGATCCTCTAAAGATAATATCAATTTAATAAAATGCTCTGTTTTTATAAGTGTGAAATATTTCATACCTTTGATTCATTTTTTTATAAAATTACTTGAAAAATTATTTACGAGATAAATAGTTGAAAAAAAAAATTTTTTTCTAATTTTTTCCATTCACAATAAAAATTACTAAAATAAATTCTCTAGGCAATAAATTTGGAAGATGAAAAAAATCAAATTTTCCAAGCAAATTTTAAAAAATTGCATCAAAATATGTAGCTATATTTGGTGCATTTTCTCAAATTGAAATTATCTTCAGATAAACAAAATGCCAAATTTTTTTAAAAGTTACTTTATCCAAAATTAAAATTTTTAAAGGTCAAAATAGAAGTTTATTCTTCCAACTCACAGACACACTTTACAACTTTTACGGTTAAAATATACGAATAGATTTGGAAGTTCATTATAGGACATTGTGATGCATCGCAATAAAATATAATGAGATGCGTGGAAGGAAGCCAAGTGAGCTGTTGAAATTGGTTTTATTGTTTGTTATTGTATATAAGTAGGAAAGGACGCTGCACTTGAGCTTCAACCTTTAACACACCCAAAATGAAAGCAAGCCATAAATTTTTGGGTCTTAGACTTAGTTTGGTAAAGCTTTTACTTTTTAAAAGTAGCTTATAAAAGTTAACTTTTAAAAGATAGCTTTTTAAAAGTTGTAGCATTTATGTTTGGTAAATCAAATCAAAAACAACTTTTAATAAACATAAGTAACATCAATTGTGTTTGGTAAAATAGCTTTTAAAATTTAAAAATACTATAATAGACATAAATGCAAACATTAAATTTGAAAATTAATTAACATATGAGGTTATATTAGACTTTTAAATTTTGAAAAGTACAAGCCAACTTTGAAAAGCTCTATCCTAAGGGGAGTGGATCCTCTCCGGTGGAAAAAAAACTGGATGGTATCCAGTGGAAAATCTCACCATTCAATACATTCTCTCTCTCATTTATTGCTGGTCCCACTTGTAAAATTAAAGGTGGGAGATTACACTTTATTCTCTCCAGTGACAAAAAAAATGGAGAGGATCTATTTCCCTATCCTAGGTGCTTTCAAAAGTACCCCGATCTTTTAAAAGCTGTAAGCACAAGCAGATGATCTTTTTGATTTACCAAACACAAAACGAGGAACTTGAACTTTTCAAAAGCACAAGCACATCTTCAAAAAGCTTTACCAAACCAAGCCTTAATCTGAAAGGAGTATAGCAAAATGGGGGAGAGCTCCTTGCTCTAAGAAAATGGGGGTTCAAATAACGAAGATGCTAATCATTCTTATACAATTCACCTGGGTTCTAACCTCTACGAAACGTTTCATGTTTTGAAGAAATTCTATCGACGAAAGGGATAAAAAAAGAGGTAGCAAAAGTTGTGTTTGCTCAGGTGAGCCAGCAAGTGAAGGCTTAGGACCATAAAGCTACATCTTATTGCTCCAATAAAGTTGCCTAAAATTTCAAGAGATTACAATATCCACAAGAAGGAACTGACAAAAGTGCACTTGATTTGCATATTTTGTAATCAATAATAAAATGTTCAAGTAAGACTCCTTCGGCTGAGAAGCTCTCCATGCAAGATAAACTGATTAAACACTTAAACTTTTTTGGGCTCCAAGCAAAGGAGATAAGCAATTGTCCCAACCACGGGTATATACCTAAGATAATTTACCAAGACAACCTTGTCTTCCTGAACATTCTGGAGGTTGTCTCCAAGTAACCATGGCTGGAAAATCATGTAAAGACATATGTCCCATATGAAGGCATAAGCCAACCTTTCTGATCCGAAGAAACCGACCAGGAATTCCCATCTATCTGCTATGCCACCGAAATTTGCATCTGTTCTGCCATATAGAGCCCACAATATAGACACAATACATGTAATCCCACCAATGAGTCCAACATATGAGGCACCATTGGTCATCAAGGAACCCAGTTCCGACCTTTTGCTTGGACCACTGACATCGTCAGCATTGTTCAATCGGATTGCCATATATGGGATCAAGAATGCTGCCATCATGAATACGTAAAGAAACTCAATTAATTGAACAAAAAGGAAAAATAACTTGGGAATAAAACATAGTTTAAAGTTTAAACAGAAACTTGCACATAGAGAAAAATTTTACATATACATCCAATTCTCCAATCACGAATTGACAACAGAAAAACGTGTTTAACTAAACCACTCACTATCTCAAAGTTCATATAAATGCAAGTATCTAATTGGTCAACAGCATAAATCATTCTTTTAACACTGTCGGTACATTGTAATTAAATTCTTCAAACATATAGGGACCTCAATTGGCGGACAGCCACCCTTTTATCTAGTCAAACCCCAAAACATTACCAGCGCTGAGTGTTCCTAATCACTATGAACCAGAAAATTCTTATACCGCTTATGAATAGTGATGGCAAGAGTTGTAACTTCGGTAACCGTGTTAAACATTAGTGGAGAAGTGGTGGAAATAATACAGAAGTAATTAAAGACTCTGTTGGTTGGTGAACTGTCTTACCCAAAGAAATTGCGGATCAAATGCCACAGCTGGCATTTGACCGCTGACCAGTTGAGTAGGATTGCAGTTACACCTTTTAATAAGGTAAAAGAAAATTGAATTGAATTCTTGCATTTAATCCTGTCAGCGAATTATATGAAGAGCATTACTTTCTTAAGTATATGAAACAGGGACAACTGTGAAGCAATTTGACTATATTTCACTAGTTTGCTTCTACAGAGAGAATATACTTGTGGTAAGTATATGATCATAGAGAATATTGACACTGAGCGTGACCAGACTATTCATCACTCCTTTCTGTTCTGAATTTAGCAAATAATCAGAACAAGATAACAAAAATGCATGTCACGCAAAGAGAGTCGAATGAAAACTTACTGTTTGTGAGGAACATTTGAAGGCCCCAGAGTACATCTAAAGAACCCTTGTATCTATCTCTCCTACAATCTGTGTACAGCACTGGGGCAAACATAAAAGTCCAGGCAATCACAAAGTTGAACAGGCCTTCAGCCATCTGAAGCAAGAAAATTCTGAACATCATGGAGACTTTCAAATCAAATAATGTAAATTTGGATCCAATAATATGTATGTTGTTCAATAATACTTACGGGATGAAGAACTGGGGCCTCAATCAGATGAATGCCAACTACTCTGCCAGAATGTCGCATGAACGAATCATTAAAGAGAAAGGATAAAAAAAATAAAAAAAAAATAAAAACTTAAAAAAATGCATACAGTATGTGTTCCCAAAAACTTATTTTTATATATCAGGCTGCAAGTTCCACATGTTGCCTTTGCCTTTGTATTAAATAACCTTACATATCAAGGAAATATGACTAGACCAATTAATATTATTGATCAAGTTGAACACAGAAACTGCAATTAGGGGAAAGATACCAGTATGATTTTATTTGGTTTAGTAAACTTACCAGAACACAAACCTCAATGAAGTATAAGGTCACTCATGCATGGACCTATAAACAGAATAATATAGTATACAATATTTCTAGTAGAAAATTTTACAGGAGCATATATATTAATAAGCCTGTTGTGTAGTGGCATGGCAACAGGAATTGACCATATTAAAATGACCATATAAAGGAACGGAGAAAAGGATTCAGAGAATAAAATCTTATCAAAACCAAGTAACCAACTGAGGCTACATTGTAGCACAAAGCTGCTGTAATCCAAATATCCACAAAATAAACAAAGTAAAAAAGGATCCATTTCAAATAATCAGCAAAGGAACTCTAAAAATTGTGAAAGTATTTCTGGTGATTATGTCAAAGTTCCAAAGTTAGAATTTTGTGTTTTGTTGGGGAACCCCATATCTATGACTGCTATTGGCCTTGGTGGCTACCTCTGTTTTTTATCATTACAACTGTCATTGATACAACAGTGTTTTTGATCATTATAACTATCAATGCTACATCCTAACTGTGAAATAAAAAATAAAATAAATAAAAAAACCCGGAATATTAGTTATCATCATCTGACAATGCAATTCTCGAGTCTAGAAGCTGCAAGAAGATTCATCAAGAAAGAACAAGCTACAACTCATTCATCATTTATGAGTGTAATCAGCAGCAGGTATTAAGTCAACATACCAAAGTTCATGAAAGGCAGGATGAAAAAGAAATTGAGCAAAAGACCCACAAGATCGTTAACTGTTTCAGAACTGATTGCCCATACAGGATCCCCCTGTTGCAATACATGTCAAATTTTAGATTTGCAAGTCAAATCAATCTCACCAATATAAAATTTTTCAGGAACAATAATCACGCATAATACAACAGGTTAAATTATTTACTTTCCCACCAGGGCAGAGTAAGCATTCTGGGATGATATAAGCAACTTTTTGATACAATCATACCGATAGACATGGAAAGCCATCAAACAAAGAAATCCAACTGGATTTCAGCTCCAAAATCACACATCAAAAGTTTCAGATGGAAATCCCATAATAGAGAAATCCAAAGCTTTCTTTCCTTTCCACTTCTTTTCTCTAATCCCATAATATCTTTAACCTGTTGCTTAAAAATATTTTAATTAATATATGCAACCCCATCTAGTGACAAAATATTTTTGTAGTTATTATTATGATTAAGTATTAATCATCAGAGATCTTTGCCCAAAAGGTCAGCATTCTTTCTCTCTGTATTGAACCAAACATACATACCATATAACATCACTGAACATCCAGCAGAGCCTACAATGTTACAATTGTGACTAGAATGTGCAAAACACATTTGATGTAATAAGCTTTAAAGTTTAAAGTGTTCACTCACCAACTAACAGAACATTCACGCCAAGCATCATAATTTCGTAAAGTCTGAAAATGAACTTCAAAAAATATATTTTCAAAAGTTGACTTCCACAATAACATCAATTGTCTCTCTATTGATTATACACTTATTCCGTACAAGTCATTTACTCTATCTTTATCAAATGCTCTTCGAATACTACTATCATTAATCTAAAGATACAATTTTGTAAATTAGCTTTTGTTTTACTTTTCCTATTCCATGGTTCCCTACTAATCCTAAAGGAGAATGCATCCAAGTTAGCAGTGAACCAAAAATTCCAAAAAAAAAAAAATGTCACCATGTCAAAACGGAAATATAGTGATAAATAATTTAAAAGCAGTGACAATTTAAAACAGGTAATAAGTTCAAGGAAACATGGCAAAGAGCGATTTTAGACTCTAAATTTTTTCACTTAATTGATACCGGAAGATAAATGCGGAAAAAATCAAAAGGTGTACACACAAGGGCATAAGGAAGCAAGAAGAGCCACAAAATGTAGACGGCCTCTGCAACCCACAATGCTATTTGAAATATTCTCCTGAAATTACCATCGCTACCTGCCTCAGGCGAGGCTTCGGCTAACTCAACCGGTTTTCGGCGACCCGCGAAGCACAAAACGGTCCTCGAATTGGTGCTTCTCGCTTTGGGGACAGGTGGTTTTGCGGAGAAAGAGTTGAGGAGCGGTTTTGATTTGGGAGATTGGGGAAGAGAGAGTGAAGGTTTTAGGAGCAATTGTTTCGATGCGAGGAAGGAGCACAGAAGTGGTGGAGACGACGTCGTTGTGGTCATCGTTGTCATAGTTTGAGAGTAAGTAAGGTTGGGCATCGAGTGGCTTAACTGAGTAAATTCACGCTTCAGACTTCAACCACTTCACCAACGAACGAACCACCCACCGGTCGTTGGTGAGTTATGCTCCACTTTAATTCCTTAACGAGATTCCCGAGTTACACTTGTTTAGTCCTAAAGATTTTAATCGTATTAAATTTAAAATTAATAGTTAAATTCGTGTCAGAAAAATCATTTATTTTTAAATTAGTCGTCAAAAAATTTTTTTAGTTATATTAATCCTTAAAAAATAAAGATAAAATAAATTAGTTCTTTCGTTAGTTAAATGATAACGTGTCATATAAAGTATTACGTATAGTAGCTAGAATCTCAATCTAACTCTTAAAATCTTTCGATATTACGATTTTAAATGAGTTTATCAATTTTACGAAATTTGTACTAAATTTGACGATTTTACGATTTAAATCTTGTTAAGATTTTACGTTTTACGTTTTTTATTTACTTTTTCAATTTCACGTAAAATCTCGATTTTCTCTACCTTGGTACCACGTATGTGGTAAGTTAATGTTAAGAGGCTTGCTACACATACAAGTCTTTTTGACTTACAAGTTTTACAAGTTGCTACACATTAGAGTCTTTTAATGCGTTATTTAGTTTCCAAAGCGTTACACTCACCGTGAATTATGAACGACTCCTCTTCCTCTTCCTCTTCCTCTTCATCTTCCTCTTCCTCTTCTTCTTCTTCACTCACCGTGAATTATGAAAAACTCATCTTCCTCTTCCTCTTCCTCTTCCTCTTCCTCTTCCTCTTCTTCTTCTTCTTCTTCTTCACTCACCGTGGATTATGAACAACTCATCTTCCTCTTCCTCTTCCTCTTCCTCTTCTTCTCCTTCTTCTTCTTCTTCCTCCTCTTCCATGTATTTCTTCGTTATTCTCTTTGCCTTTTCATTAGTTGTTTTATTTGCGTTTATTACTGGTATTCTTGCTTCGTTTTTTTCGATTTTCATGGTTTCTGAAATCAAGCTTTGAAATCGTTTTGAAGATAATGAAACTTCAGAAATACACCCAAACGATTATAGAAAATACACCCAAACGATATTTCTTGGTTATTCTCTTTGCCTTTTCATTAGTTGTTTTACTTGCATTTATTACTGGTATTCTTGTTTCTTTTTTTCGATTTTCATGGTTTCTGAAATCAAACTTTGAAATCGTTTTGAAAATAATAGAACTTCAGAAATACACCTAAACGATTATAGAAAATACACCCAAACGATTATAGAAAATACACCCAAACGATATTTCTTCGTTATTCTCTTTGTCTTTTCATTAGTTGTTTTACTT
>NC_029781.3:52473967-52474705 GCF_000817695.3 Arachis duranensis
ATTTTCATGGTTTCTGAAATCAAGTTTTGAAATCGTTTTGAAAATAATGAAACTTCAGAAATACACCCAAACGATTATAGAAAATACACCCAAAGGACACTTTATGCATAATTCAGAACTCTTTCTCTTTCTCCTCCTCATATTCTGCTGCTTCTTCTTCAAAAATGATTTCAGAGCTTGATATAAAAAAATAATGGAAATCAAGAATAACGAAAAAAGAAAACAAAGAGAAAAGCACGTAAATGAAGAAGGATAAAGAGAAGGCAAAAAACGAAAGAAAAGAAGAAGAAGAAGAGGAGGAAGAGGAAGAAGAATGTGCAGCAAGAAGAAGAAGACGGTGCAGTGAAATTGTGCAGTAACGGTTGAAAAAGGAGAAAGAGAAAGTAAGAAACGAAAGAAAAGAAGAAGAAGAGGAAGAGGAAGAAGAACGTGCAGTAACGTTCAAGCGCGCTAATATAATAACTTGTAAAGACTTGTATAAAAAAATGCTTGTATATGGAGAATTTCTCTAATGTTAAATGTCACAAAATGATTGATTGACATATCAGGTCATTGACATCTAATAACCACTGAGCCACATGTCACTTGACATATAAAAAAATTATTTATAATCAAAATAGTCCATAAAAATTTAAAAGTCATTTTTATTCTTAAAATTTTAAAAATTAATTAAATTAGACTTTATATACATATTTTTTCATAATATTAAATTTAAAATTTTTTTTAATAATATTAATT
>NC_029781.3:52475256-52485876 GCF_000817695.3 Arachis duranensis
AAATAATTTTATAAATTATTTTTATTATTTTATGTAAAGAGAATTTTATTTATTAAAGAATAATATTAAAATTAGTATTATCAAAAATACTTTAAATTTAATATTATAAAGAAAAAATAAAAAATATATATAATGACTAATTTGATTAATTTTTAAAATTTTAAGGATGAAAATGACTTATGTCTGGAGTTTCAGGGACTATTTTGATTATAAATAACTTTTTTATATGTCAAGTAACATGTGGCATATTAGATGTTAATGACCTAACACGTCAACTAATCATCTTGTGACACGTGGTATTAACCTACCACGTCATCATGTCACGTGGCATTTAATGTGACACGTCATTTAGGACTAATTTAAAAAATAAGTGATCTTTCATAAATAAATTTGAGTATTAATATATTAAGTTAATCTCTTAAATTTAGAAAAATACACTCCGTTAGATAATAGACAAAAAATATATTAGTTCTAATTTAGACTTTGTTTTTTTATAATCTAGATTTCTTTTTCTATTTTTTTTTTTTTTATTTTTTCTGGTTTTTTTGTGCACTTTTTTCAATTTTAAGATTATGCTTATAAATGAGAGCCAGAATTCCATTAAGTCAAATACAAAGACTTCAGTCGGAGTAGAGTATCGAGAATTCCAAAGTAGCGTGGATATGGTTGTTACCCTGATCTCCAGTGATTCACAACAGAGTCCAACCTTAACAAGTCATTCTTTGGGAATGATTTTATTTCAATGTGTTTAAGATTAGTGTCTAGTAGTATTGAGTTTAAGTCTTTAAGGCATAATAACAATAATTTAATAATGTCTAAATATTATGATAATGGACCAAAAGTCCAAAGTGGTATGAATAATTTGTTTGACTACTGTGCAGGCAAAATAAAAAAAGAAAGAGCAACAGGCAAGGCTCAATAATGGTCCAAGCCCATGATCATAGCATTCAACTCATTCACTCACTAATGGCCCAAGAATTAGATGCTAATCACTAACCTATATGAAAAGAAGTAACTCATTTTTCTTTAAATCAAAGACAAAGTGACCGAACTCATTCTCTCTCTTCTCTAACCCACGTGAATCAGCTCCAAGAGAAAGCAAGAAAAGAAAGCTTTGATTAGGGTTCAAATCAAAGAGAAAAAGGTGATTACCAAAATCAAGAAATAAAAAAAACAAAGGAAAGTCAGAGGCTAGGACACAAAAGCAAAGATCAAATCCAAAGGTGAATCAGAAAATCATTTCCTTCTTTGTGCTTCATTGTTACTTGTTGAAGATGCTTTTCTCCTATATGCACCAACTAGAAAACTTGAAGAAAATGGAGCTTATAAAGCTCTGCTACAAATTAAGGGTCAAGAACAAAACTTGGAGCTAAAGTATTGATGAATGGCTCAGATCTTTAAAGAAAATGGAAAAAGGAAGAAAGAGAAACAGCTAGGTAAGAATGCATAATAATTTTGATAATTGTTGCTTTCTCATTTCTTCTCTGTGTTGCTGCTGTGTTATTTAGGAAAGAAGAAGTCAAAGCTGTTCATGTCAAGTTCAAGTTTTGGAAGCTTTACTTGTCTATTAAAGAGGTAAACAGGCAGAAGTTGAAATAAGGAGTGAGCACACAAGTTTGGATCTTCATAGCTTACAAGCTATCCCTTCTTCTCCTTCATTAGTTTATATTAAATTTTCTATTCTTTAGTGTTCATTTTTTATTTATTTTCAATGAAAATAGGTATTAAGTGAGGAATCAGTAAAAGCCATTGAGAGAAAAGTCAAAAAATTATGTCAAACTCTTTTGTATGTTTTTTTATTTTGTACACATGATCTTGAAGGAGATTTCTTGCTAGGTTAGGTGAGAACTTAGTGGTTGCAAGTCTAAGGAGTAAACATAGACAAATCTAACTTGGGTAGAAGCTAAGTTTGTCCCAGATAGATTTGGGTTGAATCCTAAAAAAATTGGTGATGGTAATCATTGTGAATGATAGTGAAAATTTTACCACTGTTGTGAGGGAGACTAGATGTAGGTCACATTGCACATGGTGACTTAACCAAGATACATGGCTATGTGATTTTTTCTTCTCTATTTTTCTTCTGTTTTTCTTCGATATGAGACAAAATAAAAGTGTCTTCTGCATTGCCTATTTTACAGAAGTCACAACTATTCAAAAGCAAAGAGACTGTTCTTGATTGCATTGTGACGAGACAAAATAAAATTGTCTTTTGAAATTTTAACTTGACAGACTTAACAGCAACTAAGTTCCAAATCCAGTCAAAAACAAAAAAGCAAAAAAAATTTAAAAAGGAAGCCATAGATTCAATTTTTCTTTTTCTAGGCCATTCACAAACCTTCAATTGGTATCAGTACTTGATCTCAAAGAGATCAAGCTTCACAGCCTGGAAAAAAAGATCCAATGGCCAACAACATGAGTTCGAATGTCGTGGCTTACACACTCGCTGAAGGTCTGTCCAACAACAGACCTTCCTTCTTCAATGGCAAGAACTACAACTACTAGAAGGAAAGAATGCGGATATTTGTCCAATCTGTTGACTACAACATCTGGACGATCGTCGTGAATGGTCCACAAGTTTCAACAAAAATAAGTGCAGAAGGAGTCGTAACACCCAAAAAAGAAGCTGAATGGAATGATGAAGACAAGAAAAAGGTGGAGCTGAATGCTAAAGCAATCAACATGATACACTACTTGATTAGTTTTGAGGAGCATGGGAAGGTATCAAGGTGCAAAACAGCAAAAGAGATTTGGAATAAACTCCAAGTCACTCATAAGGGTACTGAACAAGTGAAAGAAACAAGGATCGACATGCTGAGAAAAGAATATGAGATGTTTGCTATGAAGGAACACTACAAGAAAAACAGTAAATACCATTGGATTTATCATCGGATTTAGCGTCAGATGTTAGCAGTGGGTTTACCGGCAAATTTGACAATAAATTCATCAGATAAAAATGTTACCATCGGATTTGATATTTTGATGGTAAATTCACTAGTAATAATTAGAGGAAAAACAAGAAAAATTGGCGCCGAGATTACCGTCGAATTTATTCGCCGGTAAATCTCAATTAATAGAATATTGCATTTTGGTCATATGCAATACATTAACGTCAGATTTATTAGTCGGTAAATCCGATAGTAAACCTGATCTCAATTCAAAATGTACATCCTTTTTCCCTCACTTTCGAGAATACATTTCTCTCTCCCCTATTCTCCTCTCTCTTCTCTCTCTCCTGCAACATCCTCTGGCAGCCCCACCGGCCACCCTCTGCTAGTGCTACCCACCTCCATTTTCCTCCAAAATCTGTGTCAAGTTGCTTGGATCGTATTTTATTGTCTCAAACAGAGTTGCTCCATCTTTCTCCACCACTGTCAGAAGAGCAGTCGCTGCCGCTGTCTTGTCGCTGGAGTTGTGTCTATCCTTCGACGTCCAGGTAGGTTGCCCTCGTCCCTTTTCCTATTCCATTATATTTTTATTTTTTTAATAAAAAATCATAACCCCTTTTTTACCTTAACCCCATTTTTGAACCACCTTCAAGTCCACCTCTACCTCTGGTTCTTTGTTCTGCGGCTACTTTGTTACTCCATTCAGGTAAATTCTTCACTGTTTCTTCCACAATTTTTATCATCCTATGATTGTTTTGTAATTTGGATATCATTCATTGTAGAATGTTAAGGGATTTTGGATTGAAAAGGTTATCTATTTTAGTGCTTGGGTATTTAGATAATAATTATTCTGAAAATCTATACTGTTACTGTTGCTTGAGATTTGATGCAAGTTATTCGTTAGAATTTTGAGTTTCAGTGGCCTTAATGTTAATTTTATGTTGTGGTCATTTCGCACTATGCTTGTGGTTTGCTGTGTTGTTTCTTTGGTTTGCCCATGGAACATATTCTAGTATTACAATTATTGATTCGGGGTGCATTACATATTATATATGTATGTGGCACATCATATTCCAGTATTACAATTCTTAGTCTAGACTAGCATTTTGTTGTTGCATTAAATTAAGTATTGTTTAGTGCAAAATGAAAATCATGGATTTATTGGCACATCTTATTTTCTGCCATGATTAGAATGATTTATATGGACCTGTAAAGCCAAATAATGTGAAGTCGGAAGTTGATAATAAAAATGACTAAAAATGATTTATATGGACCTGTCTAGAGTAGCCATGAATTCTCCACTTTGCATGCTTTTCTCTTCACCTCTTTCATCTAATCCTTGCCTTATAAGCCTGAAATCACTCAACAAACATATCAAGACATCAAATGGGATTAAAGTCAATTAAAATTGACAAATTAAAGTCCTAAAAAGCATGTTTTTAACTCTTAAGCACAAATTAGGGAGAATTACAAAAACATGCTATATCATTGAATAAATGTGAGATAAGTTGATAAAACCCACCAAATTCACCACAAGATAAACCACAAAATTGGGGTTTATCACTATGTCTCTCTGAATTTTTCATCACTACAATGTGCCATTCTAGATCCACCATATGTCGTTGTCGCATAATTTTGAATTTGTCGTTACCGCTTCCTTTCTCATTTTACTGTTTCATTTTACCCCTCTTCGTTTTTCACTTTTGTCCTCTTCTTCACTATGTATGTTTTTATGGATTTATTTTTTTCCATTGAAGAGGATCAGAGGATCGAAAATGAAGTAATTTATTTTGGTCTAATTTAACAAATCGATTTTCGATTCTTACCCAGACTGTTTTTGTCAAACCGATCGTATTTCTCATTGATCATGATTCAATCCGCTTGACCGACTAGTTCGAATCAATTTTTAAAATTATAGTTTTAAATGCACTTCATCTCGGTCTCTTTGAGTTATTCAATGTCTTCATGGTTCATTTTTCTTTGGCAACTCCAAAAGTTTCAAAAATTAGAAAGTTGTGTTTCACCTAGTACTAAATTTAAGTAGTGTAAATGAAAAACATTTCTCTTTAAATATAAAAAGATAAGTTATTAAAAAGTTGTTAGCAGTTGGGATAGTAATGGCCAGTAGTTAGTAGATAGAATATTTATGAAATTAGTTGGTAATATCTCTATAAATAGAGTGGATTTTGTATCATGTAACAATAATTTTAACACAACAACTTCATATATAATATTATCTTCGTATTCTGCTCTTCTCCTAGAAATTTAAAATGGTATCAGAGTCATGGTATCCTCCTTGAAGAGGATAGGATATCATTTTTCGGTAAAACCACTGTGTTTTCTTTCACAAAGTTCTTTCTCATCTGTGTTGTTGTTGTTCTTTTTTTATGTACCTATTTTTTATGTTTTCTCACTCTAACAATAAGTCCATCCTCCCTGTTTCATCTTTCCGAGTTCAATGGGTCAAAAACCACTAGTATTCATCGCCAAACGTGCCTCTACACGCTTTCCGAAGATCACTGCTTGCTCTTTGATGGAGGAAGAATCGTCGATAAAGAATTTAACAAAAGTAGTCGCGTTGTAAGTATAGATCTAAACCGACAATTAAATCTCAATCAAATTTAATTTGTTTGTCACTTAAGCAAACCCAATAAAAATTAACCGAAGTATTAAACCTCGGGTCGTCTCTCAAGGAATTGCAGGGAGGTGTAGTTATTATTGGTTATGGGATAGTATATTATTGGGTTTTTGTAAAGGTTGAACAAGGAATGTAAATGACAAGAAAGTAAACTAGTAATTAAGAAAAGTCTTAGCCAGGATTGATAATTAGAAGTCATATCCTCATTATCATCCTCAATTGTGACATCAATTGTCTATTGCTCCCACTTAGTCAACCTCTAACTATGAAGGTAAGTCAAGTGGATAAATAAATTTGATTCCTCAAGTCCTAGTCAACTCCTATGGAAAGATTAGAGTTAGTGGAATTCAAATCAACTAGCAACTTTCAATTATCAATCAACAAGGGAGTTAATAACTCAAGAGTCTCCAATTACTCAATCCAAGCTAAGAATATAAAAAGCTAATTTAAAATCCAACCAAGTATTTTATCAAACACTTGGAAGGCACAACATAAAAACATAGAAAACTAACAAGGAATATCAAATCTAAACAACCAATTGCAAACATCAATAATAACAAACGAAGAAAGGAACAATAATTATGAAATACCTGAAATTGCATTAAATAGAAAATTGAATCTAACATGAGAATTCATAAACTAAAAATAGCAACATAAAGTAATCAACAAGGGAAATAAATAAACTAGAAAGCTAGAACAATGAAAAGTAGAAGAGAAACTAAATTGAAATAAGATAGAATTCTGAAATTGAAAAGGAATAAAACTAAGAACCCTAAAACCTAGAGAGAGGAGAGAGCCTCTCTCTGAAAAACTACATCTAAAACCTAAAATTATGTGAATAAATATTGTGTTCTTTGTTTCCCCCACTCTGCAGCCTCTATTCGGTGTTTTCACGCTTGGAACTGGGCCAAAAGGAGTCAAGAAATCGCCCCCAGTGCTTTCTGCAGATTGCAGCACGTGACGCTTTGTCACGCGTATGTGTCATCCACGCGTACGCGTCGATTGGCAAAAATCCTTGTCACGCGTACGCGTCAGTCACGCGTACGCGTCGCTTGTCTTCTGCACCAGTCATGCGTACGCGTCGCCCACACGTACACGTCGCTGCCAGCTTCTCAAAACTTCGTTTTCTTGCGTTCCTTCCACTTTTGCATGCTTCCTTTCCATCCTCTAAGCCATTCCTACCCTATAAATCCTGAAAACACTTAACACATAGATCACGGCATCGAAGGGTAATAAAGGGTAATTAAAATTGACAATTTAAAGGCCTAGAAAACATGTTTTCAACTATATCACAAAATTAGGAAGAAAAATGTAAAACACGCAATTTATATGCATAAGTGTGAGAATAATGGATAAACTCCACTCAATTCAATACAATAAACCGTAAAATAGCAGTTTATCAAACTCCCCACACTTAAACATTAGCATGTCCTCATGCTAAGCTCAAGAGAACCAAAAGAGTGAAGGCAATATGGTGGAACTTATGCAATGCAACCTATCTAGATGCGAGCTACCTACATGCATCATGCTATTCTAATTACTATATATATATATATAGTGTATGTGTGTGGTCAAAGCGAGTCAAATTTCTAAGAAATCATGTATGCACAATCAAGGACTAAATCAATCATATCAAAGCACATTCACAATTGAGTTGAGTGAATCAAAAGAGTTCACAAACTTGCAAGACAAGCAATGAATAAATATGGACATAGGGAAATGAGCCAATGAACCCTCACTGGATTTGTATATGCACTCTAATCACTCAAGTGTTTGGGGTTAAACAACTCAAATCTCCTCTAATTATGCTTTCTAAAACTTTGTTCTTCATCTAACCAATCAACAATTATCAAGTGTACAAATACAAATATCATGAGGGCTTTTCAAGGTTGTAATGGGGCTAAGGTAAGGGTGTGGATATATGTATGGCCAAGTGAGCTATCATATGAATCTTTGACTAGCCTAAGTTCTCACCTAACACATATACACACTCTATACAATTCTAAAGTCGAGCTTAGCTACCCAAAATCTCACTTTTGTATATTTCACAAACTCATGTCTCAATTTTCATTCCATCACATATGCATTGATCTTTTTATTGAACTTAACATTGGGGTGATTCTGACCCCTATTCATTTATTTCTTCCCTTCTCCTTATTTTTTTATTTTCTTTTATATGAAAGCATAGTAAATGAATGCATATGGTTCTTATAATTTCACATGAGTAGCACCCAAATTCTCATATTTGTCAATAAAAATAATACACATTCTCATCAACCAAAGTTTCCACATTTTTCCACACTTAGTTGACACACAATCTCTATCTTAAGCTAACCAAAGATTCAAATAAGGTAATTAATTATTTTTTTGCTTAAGGCTAGTGATGTGGTAATATAAAGAACAAAAAGGGGGTTAAAAAGGCTCAATGTGGCAAACAAAGGTAATTGGAATGGTAGGCTATTTGGGATAAGTGAGCTAATATCAAATGATGGTCTCAATCATATATATGCATGAATATACACTAAATAATGGACATATAGAATGGAACAAATCATAGATTGCAATCGTAGAGAAGAAAACACACAACAACAAATTGACCAATATTTATTATTATATATATACTAAATGAAATGTTGTGATTATGAAAAGCTAAAAGTTTTTAGTTTACTCCCTATTTTCAATCAAACCAAATTCTCATATGCAAAAGGGTTAACTAAGCTCAATAATCCACATTTTTCTATATCACAACTAATAACTAAAACTGCAGTTCAAGCTAAATATCTAAGATATATACAAGCTCAAAGTGCAAAATACAATAAAGTAAAAAAAACAAAAGTACAATAAAATAAAAATGTGCAAGTACTGAAAGAAAAAAATAAAACAAAATAAAGCAAAATAAAACAAAAGTCTGAAATAGTTCACCAAAATATAGTCCGCTGGAGACGGCGACCTCCCCACACTTAAATCACAGCATCGTCCTCGATGCTCTCAGTCAAGCTGGGTGAGAAGGATCGTCGCCCACTGGTCTATGGTCAGCTGCAGGTGTCTGTGACTCTGGCAGATGCTCAGGCTGAGTCTCCTCGTGCTGTGCTTGCTGCTGGTCCTCCTCCGGTGCCTTCTTCTACTCCTCCTCCTCCTCAGAGTGCTCTGAGGGTGTGTCAGGCTCAGAGGGGATGTTAGTACGCCCAGTAGTCACAATCGACTTCAGATCGGCATAGCGTCGCTTGTTGCGACGCTTTGACTGCTCATAGCGTCGCTGATTGCGGTGTTCCATTTGATCAATGCGCTCGAAAAGGTAGTGCACAAGGTGGTAGACTGGCTGAGAAGTGGATGATGGTGCTTGAAGAACGGAAGATTGACGGTTTAGAATTCAGAATAAATTCCCATTGCAAGTATAGTTTCTAAACTAAGCAATCATCCTTTCTTACAAACGTTTTGGTTGTCACAAATAACAAACCCCTTAAAAATTGATAACCGAAGTATTTAAACCTCGGGTCGTCTTCTCAAGAAATTGCAGGGAGGTGTTCTTATTAATGGTTATGAGTCTTGTAGATTGGGGGGTTTTGAAAGTAAGGAACAAGTAATTTAAATGACAAGTAAAATAAATAAATAACTATAAAATAAACTCTTGGCAAGGTATGAAAATTCGGAAGTCCTATCCTAGTTACTCTTATGAGAATTGAGTTTAATCCTACTTAGTTAACCTAAAGCAAAGGAAAGTCAAGTGGACTAATTAGTTAGATTCCCAAGTCCTAGCCAACTCCTAAGGAAAGACTAGAGTTAGTGGAATTCCAGTCAATTAGAGAAATTAATTAACAATCACGATAAGTTGATAACTCAAGAGCCTCCAGTTAATCAATTAAAGCCAAGAATATAAAAAGCTAAATAAGAATCATAAATCTGAAAATACCTCAATTGTATTAATAAGATAAAATCAATCTAAACATAAAGAGTTCATAAGCCAATTTGGCAACATAAGAAATTAAATGAGAGCATTAAAGTATCTGAAAGTAAACGAGAAATATAAAGTAAAAGAAATATTGAACCTGATGAAGAGTTGAAATCCTAAATCCTTTAAGAGGAATCCTAATCCTAAAACCTAAGAGAGAGGAGAGAACCTCTCTCTCTAAGAACTACAACTAAATTATGAAAAGTGAATAATTGAAGGCCTTTTTATGAATGGATGCATTCTCCCACTTTATAATCTCTAATCTGTGCTTTCTGGACTTAGATCTGGGCCAAAAAGGGTTTCAGAAATCGCTGGGAGCGTTTTCTGCAGTTTTTGGTGCGTGGCGTCTGTCACGCGGTCGCGTCATCCGGAGTTTTCCTTATCACGCGTTCGCTTTGGTCATGCACACGCGTCATTTGTGTTCTGCTCAAGGCACGCGTCCGCGTCGTCCATGTGTTCGCGTCGCTGCCTTTTCGCGCTAGGCATGCGGCCGCGTCGTCCATGCGTTCGCGTCGCTTCCAGTTTCTTCAAAAACTCCATTTTGTGCTTTCCTTCCATTTTTGTATGTTTCCTTTCTAGCCTTTAAATCATTCCTGCCTTAGGAGATCTGAAAATACTTAACACACAAATCACGGCAT
The DNA here is from genome assembly GCF_000817695.3 of Arachis duranensis. NCBI lineage: Eukaryota > Viridiplantae > Streptophyta > Magnoliopsida > Fabales > Fabaceae > Arachis > Arachis duranensis. The sequence goes on from NC_029781.3 coordinate 52,485,367, forward strand.
CGAATGGTAATAAAAGGTAATTAAAATAAATGTTTTTAAAGCATAGGTGATGAGCGGATAATTTATACACTTTTTGGCATTGTTTTTAGTATGTTTTTAGGATGATCTAGTTAGTTTTTAGTATATTTTTATTAGTTTTTAGTTAAAATTCACTTTTCTGGACTTTACTATGAGTTTGTGTGTTTTTCTGTGATTTCAGGTATTTTCTGGCTGAAATTGAGGGACCTGAGCAAAAATCTGATTCTGAGACCAAAAAGGACTGCAGATGCTGTTGGATTCTGACCTCCCTGCACTCAAAGTGGATTTTCTAGAGCTACAGAAGCCCAATTGGCGCGCTCTCAACGGCGTTGGAAAGTAGACATCCTGGGCTTTCCAGCAATATATGATAGTTCATACTTTGCCCAAGATTTGATGGCTCAAACCGGCGTTCAAAGTCACCTCAAGAAATCCCAGCGTTAAACGCTGGAACTGGCACCAAAACGGGAGTTAAACGCCCAAACTGGCACAAAA
>NC_029781.3:52485938-52486295 GCF_000817695.3 Arachis duranensis
GAGTCTCTGCACCGAAAATGCTTCATTGCTCAGCCCAAGCACACACCAAGTGGGCCCGGAAGTGGATTTTTCTGTCATTTACTCATTTCTGTACACCTTAGGCTACTAGTTTTCTATAAGTAGGACCTTTGACTATTGTATTAGGGAGTCTTTCGATCTTTGGATCTTTTGATCATGTTTTTATGATTGAACCCTCTTTGGGAGGCTGGCCATTCGGCCACGCCTAGACCTTGTTCTTATGTATTTTCAACGGTAGAGCTTCTACACACCATAGATTAAGGTGTGGAGCTCTGCTGTACCTCGAGTATTAATGCAATTACTATTGTTCTTCCATTCAATTCCGCTTGTTCTTGTTCT
>NC_029781.3:52488449-52488639 GCF_000817695.3 Arachis duranensis
AATGTTTTCAAAATTTTTCACTTAATTTTCGAAAATTACTTCCCTTCTTCTCACATCCTTCTATTTATGGACTAACACTATCCCTTAATGCAAAAGTCGAACTCCATCTCCTTTGATAAGTTCGAATTTTCTACTTCTGTCTTCTACTCTTCTTTTCCTCTGACACCTTAAGGAATCTCTATACTGTGAT
>NC_029781.3:52492600-52493478 GCF_000817695.3 Arachis duranensis
GGTTATAGCCCAAGAACTCTATAAGGTGGCGGATAAGTCCTCTACCTTGGCAAGGTTAGCCTTTCCTCATCTCATTTGTCACTGGTGCACGAAATTGTGATCAATACTTTTTCACAACTCAAATAATCCCTAGTAATGGCCCCAAAAACTTGGTGCTCAATACCATGGCATAAACACAACGTCGCACAACATGCTTAAACAGTGCATATGTATCTTGAATTTGTGGTTCATGAATGTTGGCTCTTGAAAGAATGATGAAAAAGGAGACATGTTACTGAGGATCTGAAAAATCATTAAAATGATTCTTGAAGCAAGAAAAAGCAATGAAAAAAAAAACCGAAAAAAAAAATCGAAAAAAAATAATAATAAGAGTTTGTGATCCAAGGCAAATAAGAGTGTGGTTAAGAACCCTGGACACCTCTAATTGGGGACTTTAGCAAAGCTGAGTCACAATCTGAAAAGGTTCACCCAATTATGTGTCTGTTTGAGTCACAATCTAAAAAGGTTCACCCAGTTATATGTCTGTGGCATTTATGTATCGGGTGGTAATACTGGAAAACAAAGTGCTTAGGGTCACGGCCAAGACTCTAAAAGCTGTGTTCAAGAATAAAAAAAGAACTAAACTACGAGAGTCAATAACATCATCTGGGTTCTAAGTTCCTAAAGAAGCCAACCATTCTGAATTTCAAAGGATAGAGTGAGATGCCAAAACTATTCAGAGGCAAAAAGCTCAAAGCCCCACTCATCTAATTAATACTGATCTTCATAGATGTTTTTGGAATTCATTGCATATTCTCTTCTTTTTTATCTTATTTGATTTTCAGTTGCTTGGGGACAAGCAACAATTTAAGTTTGGTGTTGTGATGAGCGGATAATTT
>NC_029781.3:52494060-52494333 GCF_000817695.3 Arachis duranensis
CACCAAGTGGGCCCGGAAGTGGATTTTTATGTCATTTACTCATTTCTGTACACCTTAGGCTACTAGTTCTTATAAGTAGGATCTTTTACTATTGTATTAGGAGGACTTTGGTAGCTATCTTCATTTTGTATGCTATCTTAGATCACTGGGAGGCTGGCCATTCGGCCATGCCTAGACCTCATGCTTATGTATTTTCAACGGTGGAGTTTCTACACACCATAGATTAAGGTGTGGAGCTCTGCTGTACCTCGAGTATTAATGCAATTACTATTA
>NC_029781.3:52494534-52516416 GCF_000817695.3 Arachis duranensis
TCCTGATACACGATGCATGGTTGATCGCCTGACAACCGAGCGCTCGCCTGACAACCGAGCCAGCCATTCCGTGAGATCAGAGTCTTCGTGGTATAGACTAGAACTGATGGCGGCATTCAAGAGAATCCGGAAGGTCTAACCTTGTCTATGGTATTCTGAGTAGGATTCAATGACTGAATGACTGTGACATGCTTCAAACTCCTGAGGGCGGGGCGTTAGTGACAGATGTAAAAGAATCACTGGATTCTATTCCGGCTACATTTGAGTTTGCCTGACTAAGATTTACAAGATGACCATAGCTTGCTTCAATACTAACAATCTCCATGGGATCGACCCTTACTCGCGTAAGGTTTATTACTTGGACGACCCAGTGCACTTGCTGGTTAGTTGTGCGAAGTTGTGTAATGCCATGGTATTGAGCGCACCAAGTTTTTGGAGCCATTACCGGGGATTATGAGAGTTGTGAAAAAGTATTGTTCACAATTTCGCGCACCAATAGGAAACATGTTTTTCACATATATCACATAATGAGGAAGGGAAAGTAAAACCATGCAATTTCACATGAATAAGTGGGTGAAGGATTGAATAAATCACTTAAATTGAGCACAAAATATATCATAAAATATGGGTTTATCAACCTCCCCATACTTAAACAATAGCATGTCCTCATGCTAAATCCAAGATAAAGAGTAAGGTAAAGTGGTGGAATTTCATGCAATGCAATCTATTCTAAATGCAACTACCTAAATGAATCCTGCAATTCTAATTGTTATTCACTTGTATATAAAGCTTACATGTAGTTAAATTAATTCATATCCTCAAGGAATCATATATGCATAGCCAAACCCTGGATAATGTTAAAGCACTTTTTACAATTGAGATGGGTAAAAGTATTTCACAAACATGCAAGACATTTAACAATTAAGCAGAGATATATGGTGATGAGCTATTGAACCCTCACTGGATTTTGTGTTTACTCTCTAGTCACTCAGTGTTTATTGGGTTATTCACTCTATTCTTTTTCTATCCTTACTTTCTATAACTTTGTTCTTCATCTAACCAATCAACAAATATGGAATACAGACATACAAAAATCATGAGGTCTTTTTCAAGGTTGTAATGGGGCCAAGGTAAAGGTAAGGGCATATGTATAAGGCTAAGTGAGCTAATAAGTGAATCCTTGATTAGTCTAAGATCTCACCTAACATACATACCATATATAATTTTAAAGTTAAAATTGAAATAGGACCATGAAGAAGGAAGATTTGTAACCTAACATGAAAAATTCAAACATAGAAGAGGTTCAAAATTCATTGGTCAGCAAGATTCTAATTGACACAGAAATCCGTCATCGCGCAACTCTCTGTTCAGATTGAAGGGGGCAGCATTTATGTGCGAGGCGTGCGCGTCAAGCACACTCACGTGTGGTACGTCAGAATTGCAATTGACGCGTACGCGTCAGGGACTCATACGCGAGGGTCGAATTGTGCCTCTAGCACACCAGCCGCACGATTCCATCACAATTTTTTATTCGTTAGATGGGAGAGCGAGATTTGCATCGACGCCCACGCGTCGCTTACGCGCACGCGTGAGTTGCCCCTTTTTTTTAATTAACAACTACCAAAACAATACTAAAATGATTAAGCAAATAAAACCATAATTTAAACTAAATAACTATAACTAAAAAAAATTAATTTATTACCAATGCAAACAAAAGAGAAATTAGAAATAATATACCATGGTGGGGTGTCTCCCACCTAATACTTTTAGTTAAAGTCCTTAAGTTGGACATTTGGTGAGCATGTAGAGGAATCTCTGTGTCTGTGGTCTGGATTTGGTGTGGCTCCTCCTGCTATGACGTAGCCTGCTCTGGTCTTGCCTGCTCAGCCTCTCTCGGTGCATGTGTCTCCTTCTCATGCTCGTCCGCCTCCTTCTCAGATGGCTCTGATGGTGTCTTAGGCTCGAAAGGGATGTCGCCGTCAGATCGGATCATCAACTTGAGGTGCTCATAGCTTCGCTTGTTGTGATGCTCAGATCTCTCATATCGCCGCTGGTTGCGGCACTCCATCTGGTCCAACTGCTGAAATAGGCGGTGCACGAGGTGGTAAATGGGCTCTGAGGCAGGTGGAGGTGCAGTGGTGGTAGATGGTGCAACAGTGGAAGAAGAAGGGGCAGCTGAAGATGTGGCTGCCTCACCAGAAGCGGTGAGGAATGGAGGTCTGTAGCCTAAAGTCTGAAACTTCCTGTTGTGAGGAATGATCTTCTTGCAGTCTGCAGCAGGTGGCTTCTCATCAGCAAGCTCCCAAGGCAGGTCAGCTCGACGGCCGAGTTGGGTAATCAGATAAGGGAAAGGCAGAGTGCCTCGGACATGGACCTTGGCCATGTAATACCGGATGAATCGTGGAAGATATAGGTCTTTACCCTCCATCACACACCAGATGAGGGTGATCATAGCAGCGGACAGCTTCGTCTCATGAGTGCTCGGCATAACAAAGTTGCTCAGGATCTGGTGCCAAAGCCGAGCCTCATCATTCAGATACATCAGCTTGATTCCCTTAGGCATTGCTGTATTCTTTCCGATGACCCATGGTACAGTAGGATCAAAGGCTATTCTCTGCCTGACAGCATCCCACTCAAATCTCATAAAACACATATCCTCTTCAGCCTTTTGGTAACTATCATGCTGATCTGACTTAGGCTGAAGCTGGAGGACATTCTCAATAGCTTCCTCAGTGACCAGTATCTGTTTCCCTCTGAGGTGTACTGCATCCAGGAAAGTCTTGAAATAGTTACAGTAAAACTCTCTGACCCAGGAAGCATTGACCTCCATGTTTTATCTATTCGGAGGTGTACTGCTGTAGTTCTTCTGGAATTTTCAGAGTTCTCTCCATGTACAGGTTCCTGGAGGTGGCAAACACTGGATACTTCAGCTCACAGTATCTGTTTGCAAATTTTACTTGATCAGTGGCGGGGAGAAGCTGGTCATCCTTCTCCTGCAGGGTAAAGTACTTTTTCCACCAGGAGTCATCATGCATAATGTCCAGGATAGACATAGAGGATTCGCCTCTTTTTCTTTTGCCAGTGGTTGCTTTGCCCTTTCCTTTGCGCTGAGGGTCACACATCCTGAAAATCAAAAATTCTAGGATATAATTGAAGAATAAAAATAGGAAAACAAGTAGGCAAATAGAATAATAACAATATAAGCACATAGTGGCAAAAGAGCAGTAGAATTATGAAGTGAGTTAAGTATATGTGCATTATGGATTGTATTTGAGTTAGAAATTTGAGATGAAAAAAGCACAATCCAAAATGTAATATAAGTAGAATTCATGTTAATTAGGAAAAATAATAATCATGCCTTGAGTTAGAAAGTTAAAGTAAATAGTTAAAAACCAAAAAGAGAAGTTTGAAAGTTAGATCGGTTAGGATTGAAAAAGAGGTTAGAAAGTGGAAATCAGTGAGTTAGGAGAAAGAAAATTAAAGTGAGTGGCATTCATAAATGTTTCCTAGGTAACAATAAATTCACAATTTTAAAGAATAATCAACTCATATTCAAGCAAAAATTGCATTGTATTGATGATAAGTCGGAAGGATAGAAAAGTTGCAAAACTAACATGAAATCATCAATAGTGCAAGTTATTAACTAGGGGATCAAAAGGAATAAGAATGCTAGCCCAGGCGGGCATGAATTGGTTTGGTTGTAGCCAAGGAAGGCAAAATAGTAAGTTACCAAACTCAATACATGAAAACAATTTGCAGAAAATTGGGCAGCATTTCGGCTAAAAATGGGTGATCCCAGAAATAAACAGCATGAAAAAAAATAGTGCATATAAATTAAAATAAAGCTGCAAATAGACACAAATAACATGAACATGAAAGAGCAGTGTAACAGCAGCATGAAATAGTAAAGAACAACATATGAACAGTATGAACATCACAGGTAGAACAAAAGTGCAGAATAGGTAAAACAAGCAACAAGAACGGCGCAATTATCAGGTCTAAATCCACTAACCACATCCTAGCTACCTAACCACCTAGAATCCACTACAAACATGCATCTCTAACTAGCCTAATTCGAACATAATCTGAAAAATAAATAACTATAAGTGATAGAGAAATTGGCGATCGGCGGAACCTGGTATGTGTAAGAATAGAGGTGAGGGCAGAGAGATGGTGGTGGTGATGCGGCGGCATTGGGAGGAGCAAGGCGGCGCGGTGGTAGAGCAGGGAAGGTGGCAGGGGGTTTCGGGTTGGGGTTAACGGTGGAGGGGTGGTGGGTTAGAAGGGAGGTAGGTGAGGGTTGTGGTGGTGGTAGGCGGCGCTGGTGGCGGGGTGGTCGTGGCTGGCCGCGGTGGGGGGCAGCGGTGGTTGAGGAAAGAAGTTGCATAGAAGGGAAGGAGAAGGGGGGTATGGGGCACGACGGGTAGGGTTTTCGCATGGAAAAGGGGGTTAGTGATTTTGAATCCACACGAACGCGTGGGGCACGCGATCGCGTGGCTAGGGTGAAATGGGATTGACGCGGTCGCGTGATTGACAAGATCGCGTGGAATGGGTAAAAGATGGATGACACGGACGCGTGAGGCACGCGACTGCGTCGCTGGAATTTGTGCTAGACGCACACTTCCAGCGTCATTTCAGCGCAACTCTCTGTCTCCATTTAGGGGGCCATAATATCCACGCGACGTGGACGCATCGCTCACGCTTTCGCGTGGGATGAGCTTTTGCAAATGACGTGTTCGCGTCAGGGATGCAAATGCATGGGCCGTTTTGGCTAAATGCACACCAGCCGCATAATTCCAGCCCAGATTTCTGGGCGTTGGATTTTTACGCTGATTTCCAGATCACGCGTTCGCGTGGGTGACGCGGACGCGTGTGAGGTACTTTTCACAACTGACGCGAACGCGTTAGCGATGCGATCGCGTGGAACAGTTTATGCCAAAGGCACGCCTCCAGCCACGCTTTCGCGTGACTTTTTGTTCACTATCCTTTTCTACCTAATGCACTTATGACGCGGACGCGTCAGCGACGCTGTTGCGTCGCATGCGATTTTTTTTATGCAATTATGCAGTATGCAATGCTGATGCAAATGCTCTGAATAACATTCGGGTTCAATGAAAATAATATAATATAAAAACAAACACATGAAATAAAATTGAAAAAGAAACGACCATACCATGGTGGGTTGTTTCCCACCTAGCACTTTTAGTTAAAGTCCTTAAGTTGGACATTGGATGAGCTTTCTGTTATGGTGGCTTATGCTTAAATTCATCCAGAAATCTCCACCAATGTTTGGAATGCCAACAGCCTCCGGGGTCCCAAACTAGGCACGTAAAGCTTTTGAGTAGCTTCAAACAGATTCTCAGGCTCCCGGGGTGACGAATGTCAGAAATGATTCTAGGATCCCAATCTTTGCTTTTAAATCTGCCTTTGTCTTGATCTATATTCTTCCATCCGGGTGGTTTAGAAATTGTATTCTCACCAAGATGACCAAACGTCTTCCGAGACCCATTCAATTAAACTTGGTACCAATCCGTGCACTTCGAATTGAAGCGTGGAACCTTATTGAATCTTGCACACAAGCTCTGAGTACGAGCCATTTCCCTCTTACTCTTAAAGCCGCAGAGAGTTCTAAGCTGGCCATCTGTTTCAAGCAAACCATATTCAAGTGGAAAAGTAAAGATAAAGGTTAAGGATTGTACCCACTTGAAGCTTGTATTAGGTGGTAATGGCCTTGGGATAGGTGTTTCCAGTGGTTCTATAAGCTCTACTCCCTTATATTCTTCTGTGAATTCCTTCACTTCTTTGCAAAATTCTTCAACTACAACTGCCTCCTGATCAAAGTCTTCTATGTCTTCCTCGTCACTTAAGTCATACGTTGGAGGTTGAGAGAAATCTACCTCGACGTCATCTTCGTATTCAATTGGGTAAGGTTCTTCAGGCTCAAGGAATTTAGTTGCGGATGTGAGTTCGTGACTAGGAGAGCTTGATTTATGATCATCACTGCCCATGGAATCAACTTCTTGGTCTGTTCCGTCCAATTTTTCACAAGGTATATGCATTGGAGGTTGTGCACTATCCTCCTTGGCATCCATTCCAAGCTTCTCAATGGAATCTTTTACAGTTCTCGATTCCCAGGGAGGTTCAGCATCTCCTAAATCTTCAACCACTTCTTCCTCTACAACGATTATGGCTTCCTCCACTTGTTCTAATACAAAGCCATGCTCTTCTTTCTCCACCAAAGTTTCTAGTGTCTCCTTCATGCTACGCTCTTCTTTTGATTCTCCACATGTAGCCATGGGAGTACCTTGAGTGCTCAGATATCGGGAAGCTATTATATTTATTACCTCAGTTAAGGCAGTAGTGAGTTTCAGTATGCCTCTTTGCATCTTCGCTTGCCCTTGAAGAAGAACACGAAGTTTGTCATTCATTGGAGGTTGGGGTGGGTATGAGGAGGGTTCATTGGTTGGGGAAGAGGGTTCAAAATAAGAATGTGGTGGTTCTTGAGAGTAATTGGATTGGGATTGTGGTGGATAAGGGTCATATGGTAGTGAATGGTGAAAAGGAACTTGTGAGTGTGGTGGTTCAAAGCTACGTTGAGAGGATGGTCTATAAGCACAGGGTGGGGCTTGTTGGTAATTACAAGGGGGTCCACCATATCTATCAGCTTGGTATGCATTGTAGAGTGGTCCTTTCCCATGATATCTTGGAGGGTGTTGTTGCCTAAAGGGTTGATCAGATCCTCTTGGCTCCATCCATCTTTGATTGCTTAGACCTTGATGCATATTCCTGTTATAGCTTCCACTCCTTTCAACAGATTTAGAACCAAACTCAAAGTGAGAGGGGTGAGAATTCATAGTAGCTTAATAGAAATAGAAGAAAACAAAAACAAATAAACAAGTAAAAGAAAAGTATTAACAATAACCAATAATAAGGCACACGTTTGCAGTTCCCCGACAATGACGCCATTTTGAAGAACGGAAGATTGACGGTTTAGAATTCAGAATAAATTCCCATTGCAAGTATAGTTTCTAAACCAAGCAAGCATCCTTTCTTACAAACGTTATGGTTGTCACAAGTAACAAACCCCTTAAAAATTGATAACCGAAGTATTTAAACCTCGGGTCGTCTTCTCAAGGAATTGCAGGGAGGTGTTCATATTAATGGTTATGAGTCTTGTAGATTGGGGGTTTTGAAAGTAAGGAACAAGTAATTTAAATGACAAGTAAAATAAATAAATAACTATAAAATAAACTCTTGGCAAGGTATGAAAATTCGGAAGTCCTATCTTAGTTACTCTTATGAGAATTGAGTTTAATCCCACTTAGTTAACCTAAAGCAAAGGAAAGTCAAGTGGACTAATTAGTTAGATTCCCAAGTCCTAGCCAACTCCTAAGGAAAGACTAGAGTTAGTGGAATTCCAGTCAATTAGAGAAATTAATTAACAATCACGATAAGTTGATAACCCAAGAGCCTCCAGTTAATCAATTAAAGCCAAGAATATAAAAAGCTAAATAAGAATCATAAATCTGAAATACCTCAATTGCATTAATAAGAGAAAATCAATCTAAACATAAAGAGTTCATAAGCCAATTTGGCAACATAAGAAATTAAATGAGAGCATTAAAGTATCTGAAAGTAAACGAGAAATATAAAGTAAAAGAAATATTGAACCCGATGAAGAGTTCAAATCCTAAATCCTTTAAGAGGAATCCTAATCCTAAAACCTCTCCTCTGTCTCTAAGAACTACATCTAAATTATGAAAAGTGAATAATTGAAGGCCTTTTTATGAATGGATGCATTCTCCCACTTTATAACCTCTAACTTGTGCTTTCTAGACTTGGATCTGGGCCAAAAAGGGTTTTAGAAATCGCTGGGAGCGTTTTCTGCAGTTTCTGGTGCGTGGCGTCTGTCACGCGTCCGTGTGGGTCACGCGGTCGCGTCATCTGGAGTTTTCCTTATCACGCGTTTGCTTCGGTCATGCGCACGCGTCATTTGTGTTCTGCTCAAGGCACACGTCCGCGTCGTCCATGCGTTCGCGTCGCTACCTTTTCGTGCTAGGCATGCGGCCGCGTCGTCCATGCGTTCGCGTCGTTGCCAGTTTCTTCAAAAACTCCATTTTGTGCTTTCCTTCCATTTTTGTATGTTTCCTTTCTAGCCTTTAAATCATTCCTGCCTTAGGAGATCTGAAAATACTTAACACACAAATCACGGCATCGAATGGTAATAAAAGGTAATTAAAATAAATGTTTTTAAAGCATAGGAAACATGTTTTTCACATATATCACATAATGAGGAAGGAAAAGTAAAACCATGTAATTTCACATGAATAAGTGGGTGAAGGATTGAACAAATCACTTAAATTGAGCACAAAATATATCATAAAATATGGGTTTATCAACCTCCCCACACTTAAACAATAGCATGTCCTCATGCTAAATCCAAGATAAAGAGTAAGGTAAAGTGGTGGAATTTCATGCAATGCAATCTATTCTAAATGCAACTACCTAAATGAATCATGCAATTCTAATTGTTATTCACTTGTATATAAAGCCTACATGTAGTTAAATTAATTCATATCCTCAAGGAATCATATATGCATAGCCAAACCCTGGATAATGTTAAACCACTTTTTACAATTGAGATGGGTAAAGGTATTTCACAAACTTGCAAGACATTTAACAATTAAGCAGAGATATATGGTGATGAGCTATTGAACCCTCACTGGATTTTGTGTTTACTCTCTAGTCACTCAGTGTTTATTGGGTTATTCACTCTATTCTTTTTCTATCCTTACTTTCTATAACTTTGTTCTTCATCTAACCAATCAACAAATATGGAATACAGACATACAAAAATCATGAGGTCTTTTTCAAGTTTGTAATGGGGACAAGGTAAAGGTAAGGGCATATGTATAAGGCTAAGTGAGCTAATAAGTGAATCCTTGCTTAGTCTAAGATCTCACCTAAGATACATACCATATATAATTTTAAAGTTAAAATTGAAATAGGACCATGAAGAAGGAAGATTTGTAACCTAACATGAAAAATTCAAACATAGAAGAGGTTCAAAATTCATTGGTCAGCAAGATTCTAATTGACACAGAAATCCGTCATCGCGCAACTCTCTGTTCAGGTTGAAGGGGGCAGCATTTACGTGCGACGCGTGCGCGTCAGGCACGCTTACGCGTGGTACGTCAGAATTGCAATTGACGCGTACGCGTCAGGGACTCATACGCATGGGTCGAATTGTGCCTCTAGCACACCAGCCGCACGATTCCATCAAAACTTTCTGTTCGTTAGATGGGAGAGCGAGATTTGCATTGACGGCCACGCATCGCTTATGCGCACGCGTGAGTTGCCCCTTTTTTTTTAATTAACAACTACCAAAAAGATACTAAACATGATTAAGCAAATAAAACCATAATTTAAACTAAATAACTATAACTAAAAAAAATTAATTTATTACTAATGCAAACAAAAGAGAAATTAGAAAGAATATACCATGGTGGGGTGTCTCCCACCTAACACTTTTAGTTAAAGTCCTTAAGTTGGACATTTGGTGAGCTCCTTGTCATGGTGGCTTGTGCTTGAACTCATCCTGAAACTTCCACCAACGCTTGGACTTCCAATAATCTTCATCATTCTCAAGTGAATTTGCCAAGTCTTGAGGGAGTTCTTCACAAGCTTTGACCTCCCAAAGTCGATCCTCTTGTATGCCCGGATCCCAAATCTTGTATCTACACCCGTCTGTAAGTTGATCATCGTTGTTCCAACTGGGTGACAGATAGTCCAAATTCTCTACAAAGTACCAAACTCTTCTCTTGGACCTAATCAATTGATCACAAGTCCACCCCTTGCATTTAGCTCTTGAAATCTCAACCTTGATGAGCCTTGATTTGCAATTCCAACCACTAAACATCCTTTTCTTTCGCTTAATGCCACAAAGCCTCCTAAGTTGGCCATTCGTTTCAAGAATACCATATTCAAGTGGGATAGTAAGGCGAATAAAAATAAGTTTTACCCACTTAAGTGAAGGAGTAGACGGCAACCTAGGTAGAAAAGTCTCTAACGTTCTTGACAAAGCATGTTCAACTCCCTTCCAACCTTTCCAAAGGACTTCCACTTCCACATCATTCTCAGACTCAATCAGAGGAGGGTCCTCATGTTCAAGGAGTTCAATTGCGAATGTAGATTCATCACTAGGAAGATTTGATTCATGATCATCATCACCAAGGGAACTCACTTCTTTATCTATTCCATCCAATTCTCCACAAGGAATATGCCATGGAGGTTGTGCACTAGCCTCTTTGACATTAATTTCAAGCTTCTCAGAGGAATACTCTATAATTCTAGATTCCCATGGAGGTTCAGCATCTCCTAAGTCTTCAACCACTTCTTCCTCTTCAACTATTACAGCCTCCTCCACTTGTTCCAATACAAAGCCACATTCCTCACTTCCCACTGGAGTTTCTAGTGTCTCCTTCATGCTACACACTTCTTTAGATTCTCCACATGTAGCCATGGAAGTACTTTGAGTGTTCAAATGTTGGGAAACTAATCGATTTACTACCTCGGTCAAGGCAGCCGTGAATTCTAGTACTTCCCTTTTCAACTCTCTTTGCCCTTGAAGAAGAACACCAAGAGTGTTATGCATTGAAGATTGAGGTGGATACGAGGGCTCATTACTTGGGAGGAAAGGTTCATGATAAGAGGGTGATTCATTATAATAAGGATGTGGTAGTTCAACACTCTCCATCTTTTTCAGTTGTTGCACAACACACTCCATGATTGCTCCTCCACAATCTTCCTTTGACACGTTTTGCTTGTGACATGAATCCCATGATTCTATCTTTTGACGGATGGTTGCTTGGGCCGATCCATTGATTCCTTGAGACGATCCTTTGACTCTTGTTCTGCTTGGCTAAAATAATTAGGATCATATGGCTCTTGGATTGATGGATATGGACATGGTGTATATGGAGGTGGTGGTTCTTGGGAGTAATTGTGTTGGAATTGGGGTGGTTGCATATATTGTTCATATGATTCGTAAGGTGGCTAGTGTGGTGGATAAGGGTTAGGATCATATGAGGGTGTTTGGTAGTAAGTGACTTGGGAGTATGGTGGTTCAAAGCTATGTTGAAGAGGGGGTTCATAGGCATATGATGGTGGTTGTTGACAAGTACAATATGGACTACCACATCCATTAGATTGATATGCCTTAGGATTGGAGTTATACCTATATGCGACCGGAGGAGGTTGCTGCCAAGAAGGTTGAGCATATGCTTGAGGCTCCTCCTACCTTTGATTGTTCCATCCGTGATGGAAGCTTTCATTGTAATCTCCTCTTCCTACAACATAATTGTAACCAAACTCATAGCCAAAGGGGTGAGAATTCATAGTATAAAGAGAAAATAAAAATAAAAACTAATAAGAAATAATAAAACAAAACTCCTAAAACTAGAAATAACTAACAAAGACACGAAAAAAGCAAAAGTATTCACAATATTCACAATAAACAATAGTAAGGCACACGTTTCCAATTTTCCGGCAACGACACCAAAAATTGATGGAGGAAGAATCGTCGGTAAAGAATTTCACAAAAGTAGTCCCGTTGTAAGAATAGATCTAAATCGACAATTAAACCTCAATCAAATTTAATTTGTTTGTCACTTAAACAAACCCAATAAAAATTACCGGAAGTATTAAACCTCGGATCGTCTCTCAAGAAATTGCAGGGAGGTGTAGTTATTATTGGTTTTGGGATAGTATATTTTTGGGTTTTTGTAAAGGTTGAACAAGGAATGTAAATGACAAGAAAGTAAACTAGTAATTAAGAAAAGTTTTAGCCAGGATTGATAATTAGAAGTCCTATCCTCATTATCATCCTCAATTGTGACATCAATTGTCCATTGCTCCCACTTAGTCAACCTCGAACTATGAAGGTAAGTCAAGTGGATAAATCAATTTGATTCCTCAAGTCCTAGTCAACTCTTATGGAAAGATTAGAATTAGTGGAATTCAAATCAACTAGCAACTTTCAATTATCAATCAAAAAGGGAGTTAATAACTCAAGAGTCTCCAATTACTCAATCCAAGCTAAGAATATAAAAAGTTAATTTAAAATTCAACCAAGAATTTTATCAAACACTTGGAAGGCACAACATAAAAACATAGAAAACTAACAAGGAATATCAAATCTAAACAACCAATTGCAAACATCAATAATAACAAACGAAGAAAGGAACAATAATTATGAAATACCTCAAATTACATTAAATAGAAAATTAAATCTAACATGAGAATTCATAAACTAAAAATAGCAACATAAAGTGATCAACAAGGGAAATAAATAAACTAGAAAGCTAGAACAATCAAAAGTAGAAGAGAAACTAAATTGAAATAAGATAGAATTCGAAAATTGAAAAGGAATAAAACTAAGAACCCTAAAACCTAGAGAGAGGAGAGAGCCCCTCTCTCTAGAAAACTACATCTAAAACCTAAAATTATGTGGATGAATGTTGTGTTGTTTGTTTCCCCCATTCGCCCACGCGTATGCGTCGCTACCAGCTTCTCAAAACTTCATTTTCTTGCGTTCCTTCCACTTTTGCAAGCTTCCTTTCCATCTTCCAAGCCATTTCTATCATATAAAACCTGAAAACACTTAACACATAGATCACATCATCGAAGGGTAATAAAGGATAATTAAAATTGACAATTTAAAGGCCTAGGAAACATGTTTTCAACTATATCACAGAATTAGGAAGGAAAATGTAAAACACGCAATTTATATGCATAAGTGTGAGAATAATGGATAAAATCCGCTCAATTCAATACAAAATAAACCGTAAAATAGCGGTTTATCAATCTCCCCACACTTAAACATTATCATGTCCTCATTCTAAGCTCAAGAGAACCAAAAGAGTGAAGGCAGCATGGTGGAACTTATGCAATGCAACCTATTTAGATGCGAGCTACCTACATGCATCATGCTATTCTAATTATATATATATATAAGCATATATGTGGTCAAAATGAGTCAAATTTTCAAGAAATCATGTATGCACAATCAAGGACTAAATCAATCATATCAAATCACATTCACAATTGAGTTGAGTGAATCAAAAGAGTTCACAAACTTGCAAGACATGCAATGATCAAATATGGACATATGAAAATGAGCCATTGAACCCTCACTGGATTTGTATATGCACTCTAATCACTCAAGTGTTTGGGGTTAAACTACTCAAATCTCCTCTAATCATGCTTTCTAAAACTTTGTTCTTCATCTAACCAATCAACAACTATCAAGTATACAAATGCAAATATCATGAGGGCTTTTCAAGGCTGTAATGGGGCTAAGGTAAGGGTGTGGATATATGTATGGCCAAGTGAGCTATCATATGAATCTTTGACTAGTCTAAGTTCTCACCTAACACATATACACACTCTATACAATTCTAAAGTCAAGCTTAGCTACCCAAAATCTCACTTTTGTATATTTCACAAACTCATGTCTCAATTTTCATTCCATCACATATGCATTGATCTTTTTATTGAACTTAACATTGGGGTGATTTTGTCCCCTATTCATTTATTTCTTCCCATCTCCTTATTTTTTTTATTTTCTTTTATATGAAAGCATAGTAAATGAATGCATATGGTTCTTATAATTTCACATGAGTAGCACCCAAATTCTCAATATTTGTCAATGAAAATAATACACATTCTCATCAACCAAAGTCTCCACATTTCCCCATACTTAGTTGACACAGAATCTCTATTTTAAGCTAACCAAAGATTCAAATAAGGTAATTAATTGTTTTTCTGCTTAAGGCTAGTGATGTGGTAATATAAATAATAAAAAGGCGGGTTGAAAAGGCTCAATGTGGCAAACAATGGTAATTGGAATGGTAGGTTGTTCGGGATAAGTGAGCTAATATCAAATGATGGCCTCAATCATATATATGCATGAATATACACTAAATAATGGACATATAGAATGGAACAAACCATAGATTGCAATCGTAGAGAAGAAAACACACAAAAATAAAAATCATGGTTAAATAATGTAACCGTATCATTAAGCTTAAAATCTCACAGGTTGTGTGTTCTTAGCTCAAAAACCATATTCCAATATATATATATCATGCAAGTTTCAAAAAGTTGATTATGAAAAGCTAAAAGTTTTTAGTTTACTCCCTATTTTCAATCAAACCAAATTCTCATATGCAAAAGGGTAAACTAAGCTCAATAATCCACATTTTTCCATATCACAACTAATAACTAAACGTGCAATTCAAGCTAAATATCTAAGATATATACAAGCCCAAAGTGCAAAATGCAACAAAGTAAAAAAAAAACAAAAGTACAATAAAATAAAAATGTGCAAGTACTGAAAGAAAAAGAAATAAAACAAAATAAAGCAAAATAAAACAAAAGTATGAAATAGTTCACCAAAATATAGTCCACTGGAGACGGCGACCTCCCCACACTTAAATTACAACATCGTCCCCGATGCTCTCAGTCAAGCTGGGTGAGAAGGATCGTTGCCCACTGGTCCATGGTCAGTTGCAGGTGTCTGTGACTCTGGCAGATGCTCAGGCTGAGTCTCCTCGTGCTATGCTTGCTGCTGGTCCTCCTCCGATGCCTCCTCCTACTCCTCCTCCTCAGAGTGCCCCGAGGGTGTGTCGCACTCAGAGGGAATGTCAGTACACCCAGTAGTCACAATCAGCTTCAGATGGGCATAGCGTCACTTGTTGCGATACTTCGACTACTCATAGCGTCACTGATTGCGGCGCTCCATCTGATCAAGGAGCTCGAAAAGGTAGTGCACAAGGTGGTAGACTGGCTGAGAAGTGGATAATGGTGCTGCTGAAGTAGGTGGTGCTGCAGGTGCTGTTGAGGATGTGGCCGCATCAGTAGAAGTAGTAATAGGTGGTCTGTGGCCTAGAGGGCCAAACCGCTTACCGTGCGGAATAACCTTCTTACAGTTGGCAATCGGTGGTCTCTCATCCTCTGGCTCCCAAGGTACCTCAGCTCGACGAGCCATCTGGGTAATCAAATAAGGAAAAGCTAATGTGCCTCTCACATGAACTCTGGACATATACTTCCTGATGAGCCTTGGAAGGTATAGGTCCTTCCCTTCCATGACACACCATATAAGAAGGATCATAGCTGCTGGCACCTCTGACTCATGAGTACTAGGCATAACATAATTGCTCAGTATCTGTTGCCACAACCTAGCCTCGTCATTGAGATAAATAACCTTTATACCCTGTGGAGTTACCTTTGACTTTCTCATAGCCCACGGAGCATCAGGATCAATGGCTATGGTATGCCGGACAGCATCCCAATCAAAACTCATGAATCTAATAGACTCCTCGGCCTTCTGAAAACCTTCTGTATCATCTGTTTTAGGCCGGAAGTGGAGGATATCTTGTATCGCCTCCTCTGTGACTAAAATCTGCTTTCCCCTAAGCTGCACTGTATCAAAGGTCGTCCTATAATAGTTAGAATAGAACTCACGGACCCATGATGTGTTTACCTCTGCCAGATCTCTATCCAGAAATACCCAACCCCTCTGTTCAATCTGGTGTTCAGTGTACTTCCTCAAATCGGTTGGTATTTTCAGCTTCCTTTCCAAGTAGAGGTTCCATTTTTCCGCAAAGACCGGAAACTTGAGTTCATAGTAAAGATTGGCAAATTTGACTGGGTCATTAGCAGGCACAAGTTGATCAGCTTTTTCTTGATCAGTAAAGTTCTTTTCACACCAAAATTCATCTGATAGAACATTCGATAGAGCAACGGATGACTGTCCTCTCTTCCTTTTACTGGAGCTAGCCTTAGCCTTTCCTTTTCCTTTCCTATCAGACATCCTGAAAAACAAAATTCCCAGAATACAGGTTATTAAACAAAGCAGAGGAAAGGGAAGCAAGTAAATAAGCAAATAGGCAGAAAACCAGAAACAAAAAGAAATTAAGACACATTCATGAAGTGACTTAAAGAAATAAACTCTTGGAATGCAAGAAAATAGAACTCAGACAACAATCAGAACAAGAACCAAGAATTCATGCAATAATAGTGAGATGCTTATTTGTTAAGCAACAACAATTATCATACCTCAAAAAGGGACCTAAAAGAGTTAGTTGAAAACTAAAAGAAAGGTTAGAAAGTCAATTAAGTCAAGAGTTAGAAAAGTGGGTTAAAATTAGCGGCATGGTAATGTAGTTCTTAACCAAAAATGTGTGCACAAATTCAAAGAACAAGCAAGCTCACTTTCATGAAGACAAAACAAATCATTGATGATGGAAAATGTAATGTAAGAAGCACAAATGGTAAACATAAGTCATCATCAATGTAATTCATCACTCAAGTAAAAAGGCACCATCAATAGCAACGTCAAAGAACCTCATCAGAAAGAAACAAGATTAGGCCGATTAGAAAATTTATGAGACAACTTCAATAGTCAAGGAAAAGTTAAAATTGAAATAGGACCATGAAGAAGGAAGATTTGTAACCTAACGTGAATAATTCAAACATAGAAGAGGTTCAAAATTCATTGGTCAGCAAGGTTCTAATTGACATAGAAATCTGTTAACTAGTTCATTATTGTCTGCAATGATGTAAATCGAATAAAGGGAACTGAAGAAAAGCGGAAGTGCCAGCCGACCACTCTATGACTTAAATTTGGCAATAAATAAGTGGGACTAGAGTTAAAATGTGCCAAATTCATTTCACAATTGGAAATTAATAAGATAAGGTTTTCAGAAAAATTCGGCTGCATTCCGGCAGTAAATTGAGCATTCCCGAATTAAACAAATAGCAAAATCAGTCCATATGAATTCAAGATAATTCAGACAAATTCAACAGCCATATTTCACATGAACCAAGGTGTATTTTCGAATATGAGTTCAGCAATAGATTTATCAATAAAATCGATCTCGGTTTAGCAACCATCATCTATTCAAATAGAAACATCAATAACTTATCAGCTAAGATGAATCTAATTTAGGTCAATTAGCATGAAGAACAAGAAAATTCATATGACCCAGGCATCATTAAGCAAAATCAACATAACAGCAGTCAAACAACATACCAGCAAATAGCATCGAATAGCAGCATGTAAAAAAAAAACAAATCAGCAACATCAACAGCAAAGTAGTTTTAAAATCATCCAATTCAAACAGCAGGAACAGAGCAATTATCAGACCTAAATTCACTAACCACATCCTAGCTACCTAACCACCTAAAATCAACTAAGAACATGCATTTGTAATCTAACTAAACTAAGCAGAAATTAAACAAAACTAACAAAATCACCTAAATAGAATGATAAAGCAAGAAGAGAAATGCAAGGGAAGACAGGGAAACCTGGGGCACACAGAAATAGAACTGGAAGAGGAAGAAAATTATACAGGCAACCCAAAAGTGGCGCTGAGAAGGTGGTAACAGAGCAGCAAAATGCAGAGCAGGGAAGTGCAGCTTCTACTCAGATTGCAGCGATGGGAGGAAGGAGGGGGAAAGGAGAAAGGAATGGCTGAAAGAGGAAAGAGAGAGGTTGGTGATGGTGGAATGAGGTTCACCATCGGCAATAGGGTTGCCGAAACTGGGCTGCGGTGTGAGGGTGATGGTGGTGAGTAGTAAATGTTTCAATGGAGGGAAGAGAGGGAATAGAACGAGACATTGGGGTGAAAGGGATAGGGTTATGCGAATGACAAGTGTTCTCGCGTAAGGGATTAGGAAAATTTGAATCCACGCATACGCGTCACTGACGCGTGCGCGTGGGTGGAGAGAAATGAATGTGATGCGTACGCGTGAAGCACGCGTACGCGTCGCGTGAAATTGTGCTAAACGCACAATTCCATTGCCATTTTCGCATAACACTCTGTTCAGATTGAAGGGGGCAGCATTTACGTGCGACGCGTACGCGTCAGGGACGCGTACGTGTGGGTCGAATTGTGTCTCTAGTACACCAGTCGCACGATTCCATCACAACTTTCTGTTCGTTAGATGGGAGAGCGAGATTTGCATCGACGCCCACGCGTCGCTTACTCGCACGCGTGGGTTGACCCCTTTTTTTTAAAAATTAACAACTACCAAAATAATACTAAACATGATTAAGCAAATAAACCATAATTTAAACTAAATAACCATAAGTAAAAATAAAATTTTAATTTTTTACTAATGTAAACAAAAGAGAAATTAGAAGGAATATACCATGGCGGGGTGTCTCCCACCTAGCACTTTTAGTTAAAGTCCTTAAGTTGGACATTTGGTGAGCTCCTTGTCATGGTGGCTTGTGCTTGAACTCATCCTGAAACTTCCACCAATGCTTAGACTTCCAATAATATTCATTATTCTCAAGTGAATTTGCCAAGCCTTGAGGGAGTTCTTCACAAGTTTTGAGCTCCCAAAGTCTATCCTCTTGTATGTCCGGATCCCAAATCTTGTATCTACACCCGTCTGTAAGTTGATCATCGTTATTCCAATTGGGTGACAGACAGTCCAAATTCTCTACGGAGTACCAAACTCTTCTCTTGGACCCAATCAATTGATCACTAGTCCAGCCCTTGCATTCAGCTCTTGAAATCTCAACCTTGCTGAGCCTTGATTTGCAATTCGAACCACTAAACATCCTTCTCTTTTCTTTAAATGCCACAAAGCCTCCTAAGTTGGCCATCCGTTTCAAGAATACCATATTCAAGTGGGATAGTAAGGCGAATAGAAATAAATTTTACCCACCTAAGTGAAGGAATAGATGGCAACCTAGGTAGAGAAGTCTCCAACGTTCTTGACAAAGCATGTTCAACTCCTGTCCAACCTTTCTGAAGGACTTTCACTTCCACATCATTCTCAGACTCAATTAGAGGAGGGTCTTCATGTTCAAGGAGTTCAATTGCGGATGTAGATTCATCACTAGGAAGACTTGATTCATGATCATCATCACCAAGGGAATTCACTTCTTTATCTATTCCATCTAATTCTTCATAGGGAATATGCCATGGAGGTTGTGCACTAGCCTCTTCGACATTAATTTCAAATTTTTCAGAAGAATACTCTATAATTCTAGATTTTCATGGAGGTTCAGCATCTCCTAAGTCTTCAATCACTTCTTCCTCTTCAACTATTACAGTATCCTCCACTTGTTCTAATACAAAGCCACATTCCTCACTTTCCACGGAGTTTCTAGTGTCTCCTTCATGCTACGTTCTTCTTTAGATTCTCCACATGTAGCCATGGGAGTACTTTGAGTGTTCAAATGTTGGGAAGATAATCGGTTTACTACCTCGGTCAAGGTAGCCATGAATTCTAGTACTTTCCTTTTCATCTCTCTTTGCCCTTGAAGAAGAACACCAAGGGTGTCATGCATTGAAGATTGAGGTGGATATGAGGGCTCATTACTTGGGAGGAAAGGTTCATGATAAGAGGGTGGTTCATCATAATAAGGATGTGGTGGTTCATCATTCTCCATCTTTTCGACTTGTTGCACAACACACTCCACGGTTGCTCCTCCACAATCATCCTTGGACACGTTTTGCTTGTGACATGAATCCCATGATTCTATCTTTTGATGGATGGTTGCTTGAAGTTGATCCATTGATTCCTTGAGACGATCATTTGACTCTTGTTCCGCTTTGTTAACATAATTAGGATCATATGGCTCTTGGATTGATGGATATGGACATGGTGTATATGGAGGTGGTGGTTCTTGGGAGTAATTGTGTTGGAATTGGGGTGGTTGCATATATGGTTCATATGGTTCATAAGGTGGTTGGTGTGGTGGATAAGGGTTAGGATCATATGAGGGTGTTCGGTAGTAGGTGGCTTGGGAGTATGGTGGTTCAAAGCTATGTTGAGGAGGGGGTTCATAGGTATATGGTGGTGGTTGTTGATAAGTACAACAAGGACCACCACATCCATTAGATTGATATGCATTAGGATTAAAGTTATACCTATATGAGACCGGAGGAGGTTGTTGCCAAGAAGGTTGAGCATATGCTTGAGGCTCCTCCCACCTTTGATTGTTCCATCCTTGATGCAGCTTTCATTGTAATCTCCTCTTCCTACAACATGATTGTAACCAAACTCATAGCCAAAGGGGTGAGAATTCATAGTATCAAGAGAAAATAAAAACGAAAACTAATAAGAGATAATGAAACTAAACTCCTAAAACTAGAAATAACTAACAAAGAAACGAAAAAAGCAAAATTATTCAAAATATTCACAATAACTAATAATAAGGCATACGTTTGCAATTCCCCGGCAACGACGCCAAAAATTGATGGAGGAAGAATCGTCAGTAAAGAATTTCACAAAAGTAGTCTAGTTGTAAGTATAGATCTAAACCGACAATTAAACCTCAATCAAATTTAATTTGTTTGTCACTTAAGCAAACCCAATAAAAATTAACCGAAATATTAAACCTCGGGTCGTCTCTCAAGGAATTGTAGGGAAGTGTAATTATTATTGGTTATGGGATAATATATTTTTGGGTTTTTGTAAAGGTTGAACAAGGAATGTAAATGACAAGAAAGTAAACTAGTAATTAAGAAAAGTCTTAGCCAGGATTGATAATTAGAAGTCCTATCCTCATTATCATCCTCAATTGTGACATCAATTGTCCATTGCTCCCATTTAGTCGACCTCTAACTATGAAGGTAAGTCAAGTGGATAAATCAATTTGATTCCTCAAGTCCTAGTCACTCCCATGGAAAGACTAGAGTTAGTGGAATTCAAATCAACTAGCAACTTTCAATTATCAATCAACAAAGGAGTTAATAACTCAAGAGTCTCTAATTACTCAATCCAAGCTAAGAATATAAAAAGCTAATTTAAAATCCAATCAAGCATTTTATCAAACACTTGGAAGGCACAACATAAAAACATAGAAAACTAACAAGGAATATCAAATCTAAATAACCAATTGCAAACATCAATAATAACAAACGAAGAAAGGAACAATAATTATGAAATACCTCAAATTGTATTAAATAGAAAATTGAATCTAACATGAGAGTTCATAAACTAAAAATAGCAACATAAAGTAATCAACAAGGAAAATAAATAAACTAGAAAGCTAGAACAATCAAAAGTAGAAAAGAAATTAAATTGAAATAAGATAGAATTCTTAAATTGAAAAGGAATAAAACTAAGAACCCTAAAACCTAGAGAGAGGATATAAAAAACTACATCTAAAACCTAAAATTATGGGAATGAATGTTGTGTTGTTTGTTTCCCCCACTCTGCAGTCTCTATTTTGTGTTTTCGGGCTTGGAATTGGGCCAAAAAGAGCCCAGAAATCGCCCCCAGCGCTTTCTGCAGATTGAAGCACGTGACGCTTTGTCACGCGTATGCGTCATCCACGCGTACACGTCAATCTTCAAAAATCCTTGTCACGCGTATGCATCGCTTGTCTTCTGCGCCAGTCACGCGTACGCGTCGCCCACGCATCCGCGTCGCTGCCAGCTTCTCAAAACTTCATTTTCTTGCGTTCCTTTCACTTTTGCATGCTTTCTTTCCATCCTTTAAGTCATTCCTGCCCTATAAAGACTGAAAACACTTAACACACAGATCACGGTATCGAAGGATAATAAAGGTTAATTAAAATTGACCATTTAAAAGCATAGGAAATATGTTTTCAACTATATCACAGAATTAGGAAAGAAAATGTAAAACACGCAATTTATATGCATATGTGTGAAAATAATGGATAAAATTTGCTCAATTCAATATAAAATAAACCGTAAAATAGCGATTTATCACTCTCTCCCCTTAAGTGCAACGTCTCCTTCTCTTTCTTCTTCCTCTGCTCACCGCCGGAAGCCCAGCTCTGCCGCCACTATCCTCTTTTCCCTTTTCTTCCTCTGTGTCATCGCGCAGCAC
>NC_029781.3:52518754-52519352 GCF_000817695.3 Arachis duranensis
TCGCCTGACAACCGAGCCAGCCATTCCGTGAGATCAGAGTCTTCGTGGTATAGGCTAGAACTGATGGCGGCATTCAAGAGAATCCGGAAGGTCTAACCTTGTTTGTGGTATTCTGAGTAGGATTCAATGATTGAATGACTGTGACGAGCTTCAAACTCCTAAGGGTTGGGCGTTAGTGACAGACGCAAAAGAATCGCTGGATTCTATTCCGGCCTGACCGAGAACCGACAGATGATTAGCCATGCTGTGACAGAGCATAGGAACATTTTCACTGAGAGGATGGGAGGTAGCCACTGACAACGGTGAAACCCTTGCATAAGCTTGCCATGGAAAGGAGTAAGAAGGATTGGATGAAGATAGTAGGAAAGCAGCGAGACGGAAGGGAACAAGCATCTTCATACGCTTATCTGAAATTCCTACCAATGAATTACATAAGTATCTCTATCTTTATCTTTATGTTTCATTCATATATCATCATTCATATCCATTTGAGTCTGCCTGACTAAGATTTACAAGGTGACCATAGCTTGCTTCATACCAACAATCTCTGTGGGATCGACCCTTACTCGCGTAAGGTTTATTACTTGGACGACCCGGT
>NC_029781.3:52519552-52520033 GCF_000817695.3 Arachis duranensis
TGATGATTTGTTGAAATCTGGCTGGCTGAGAAGCCATGTCTAATTTCATTGGACCGAGGTTTCAACTTATCATCACAAGAGCTTGTTGATTTTTATCAATCTTGCTGTTGGAGCAGTGATCTGCTAAGGCTTGACTGGCCATTGGCCATGTCTAGTGTTTTGGACCGAAGCTTTCTTTGAAAGCTTGGCTGGCTGTGAAGCCATGTCTAATTCCTGGACCGGAGTCTTAGACTAAACATTGCATGATTCCTGGAATTCTCATTAAGAATTTTGATACATTTTTCCACTTAATTTTCGAAAATCCAAAAAAATTTTTACAAAATTATAAAAACAAAAAAATATTGCATGTTTGAGTCTAGTGTCTCATTTTAAGTTTGGTGTCAATTGCATGCATTCATGTTTCTTAGGGATCTTCAAGTTGTTCTTGATGATTTCATTGCTCTGACCTTTGAATTCTCTTGACTTGAGTGTTTATGTGTCT
>NC_029781.3:52521600-52521790 GCF_000817695.3 Arachis duranensis
TCAAAGTCTGTCTGGAATGCAAAATGCACCAAGCAGTACTAAGGAGGCTTCATCTGAGGAAGAAGCTTATGATCCTGAGAAGCCTTCAATGGAAGAGGTGAATTACATGGGAGAACCCTATGGGAACACCTATAATCCTTCATGGAGAAATCATCCAAATTTCTCATGGAAGGATCAACAGAGACCTCAT
>NC_029781.3:52521953-52522572 GCF_000817695.3 Arachis duranensis
AACAAGGTCCTCCATTAGAAACTTGGAGGCACAAGTGTGTCAGCTGAGCAAGAAAATTACTGAACTCCCTCCTAGTACTCTCCCAAGCAATACAGAAGAAAATCCAAAAGGAGAGTGCAAAGCCATCAACATGACCGAATTTGGAGAGGAAAGAGAGGCAGTGAACGCCACTGAGGAAGGCCTCAATGGACGTCCACTGGCCTCCAATGAGTTCCCCAATGAGGAACCATGGGAATCTGAGGCTCAAAATGAGACCATAGAGATTCCATTGGACTTACTTCTGCCATTCATGAGCTCTGATGAGTATTCTTCCTCTGAAGAGGATGAGTATGTCACTGAAGAGCAGGTTGCTAAATACCTTGGAGCAATCATGAAGCTAAATGACAAGTTGTTTGGAAATGAGACTTGGGAGGATCAACCCCCTTTGCTCACCAAAGAACTGGATGACTTGTCTAGGCAGAAATTACCTCAAAAGAGACAGGATCCTGGGAAGTTTTCAATACATTGTACCATAGGCACCATGACCTTCAAGAAGGCCTTGTGTGACTTAGGGTCAAGTGTAAACCTCATGCCTCTCTCTGTAATGGAGAAGCTAGGGATCTTTGAGGTACAAGCTGCT
>NC_029781.3:52524142-52524738 GCF_000817695.3 Arachis duranensis
GGCGCCCAATGGAAGAGAGATTCAAGAGGGAAGCCGGTTCAATTGAGAAGGCATGACCTCAAACTCGTGGCTAGAGGATGGTTGGAGTTCATTCAACGCTCAATCATTCCCACTAGCAACCGGTCCGAAGTTACCATAGACCGGGCTATCATGATTCATAGCATTATGATTGGAGAAGAAATAGAAGTTCATGAGGTTATATATCAAGAACTTCATAAGGTGGCGGACAAGTCTTCTACCTTGGCAAGGTTAGCCTTCCCTTATCTCATTTGTCACCTCTGTTATTCGGTTGGAGTTGACATAGAGGGAGACATCCCTATTGATGAGGACAAGCCCATCGCTAAGAAGAGGATGGAGCACACAAGAGACCCCACTCATCATGAGATCCCTGAGATGCCTCAAGGGATGCACTTTCCTCCACAAAACTATTGGGAGCAACTAAACACCTCCCTAGGAGAATTGAGTTCCAACATGGGACAACTAAGGGTGGAGCACCAAGAACACTCCATCATCCTCCATGAAATTAGAGAAGATCAAAGAATCATGAGAGAGGAGCAACAAAGACAAGGAAGAGACATTGAGGAGCTCAAGCACTC
>NC_029781.3:52526089-52526236 GCF_000817695.3 Arachis duranensis
AAAGTCACCCTCAGAATTCCCAGCGTTAAACGCCGGAACTGGCACAAGAATGGGAGTTAAACGCCCAAACTGGCACCAAAGATGGCATTTAACTCCAAGAGGAGTCTCTACACGAAAATGCTTCAATGCTCAGCCCAAGCACACACT
>NC_029781.3:52526979-52538398 GCF_000817695.3 Arachis duranensis
AAGGTTTATTACTTGGACGACCCAGTACACTTGCTGGTTAGTTGTGCGAAGTTGTAGTGATCACAATTTCGTGCACCACTATGCCACATACCTCTTCCTCAATCATCTCATCGAAACTTATCTAAGTTGGGAATTATTAACATCTTTCATCCATCAGCTTGCGATGACATATTAAAAAGTTGTTAGTAGTTGGGATAGTAATGGCCAGTAGTCAGTAGATAGAATATTTATGAAGTTAGTTGGTAATATCTCTATAAAAAATAACTTCAACACAACAAATTTACATATAATATTATCCTCTTTTTCCAAAAATTTAACATAAATGATATTTGCTGCATCTTTTATATACCTAGTCTACATTTCTTTTATAAATAGTATATATTATTTTTATTTGTGGTGTCTGAAAATAAATAGCAACAAGAGAATAAGCCTAATAAAAGGCAAAGCTAAGTTCACTCCAAATAACTTCTTTAAGATTGTGCAAAAGGAAAAGCCATTTGACGTATTTTCTACCATCTAAAACTGCATATTTTGCCATCAAATTTGCAACATTGTTTGTTGTCCTTTGTATGAGAACAATGTCTACACTCCAATTAAGTTGCATTTTTTATTCTTTTATTATATTCACTTGTATATCTAAAAATACAAAAGTGTGCATAAAAATGTATAAAAGAGTGGTGTAAATAAAAAATTTTATTTAAAAAAATTAAAAAAAGAAAGGTATACATTTGAAGTATACAAAAATGGGTGCAAATTTCATTTTTATTGCAAATTCATATTTTAACATTTAATACATAATAATGGTTACTTATTGCATTGTTATGTTTACATATCTTACTTTTAAAAAATAAATTATCAAAAAAATTAAACTAAAAACAGTATATACTTCATGTTAATTAGTTTAAGATAAAATTCAGCAATTAATTTCTTAAAGAGAAAAAAAAAAGAAAAGAGTAAAATCCTTAAAATAAAGAGCCTAACAAACAAGCCTCAATATGTTCTCTACTCTACGTTTCTCGATCGCTCCTTTTATCTTCTTTGGCGCATTTTCTTCTCCTTCACAATTTTTTCTTTTTCTTTTTCCTTGTGATCATTCACTCTTCCCTCTATTGAATAAAAGAGAAAAACAAACAAAGCACTCAAGCGGAGAAAAGTAACCTATAATAATCACCTCCCCTAAACATTTTCTTCATGTAATTATGTTGGACACAAAAATGGCATAAGAGTCTTTGTGGTTATTAGAATCCATTCAAATGGATGCGAGGGTTGGAACCAGCAAGGAGAGTCTTCTCCCGCAGAGAAACTACACTGATTTTAATGGCAACAATAATGATGATGATGGAATACAATGTACTCGAATGCAAAGGATAAAAAATGGGTTCCGTGAATTTTGGTTGCACCTTCACCCGATGGATCGTTCAGGCTTTAGAAAACTGATGTTTGCAATCAAATCAGGGCTCTCCTTGGCCCTCGTTTCGCTCTTTATATATGTTGAACAGGAACAACTCAACAAGTATTCAATCTGGGCCATCCTCACTGTTATTGTGGTCTTTGAATTTAGCGTAGGTATTATTTTCAATTTTTCTTTCTTTTTCTTTTCCTCTACCTTTAGCGATATCCTAATAATCCTTCAAGTCTTATATTAGTTTATATTTCTTTTTATTTTCCTTCACCCAAGTTTGAAAGCATATTCATTGACATGCAAACACCTTCTTCCTTAATTGATTTTGTCACGTAGTTAGAGAATCATTGACAGCGAATTTTTGTTATGGAGAAAGCACTAGTGAAATTTAATACATGGTTCATATTTATTAAAATTGTTACAAAAAATAAAATACTTTATATATTTAGTTATAAGAATTAAATAATAATTGCATTTATTTTTTTACTAATATACCAATAGACACAATATGTCTGTTGATCTATTTTTTATATATTGAATACGTGCTAAAAAATAATAAATATAGAATTAGTTAAGATGACGAATTGATTATAACTTAGTTAAAAGGTCTTGAATTTAAATCATGAAAAATAACAAAATAAATATTTTTTTATGAATTATATATAAGGAAAGATATTTTAAGAAATAAATATGGACACCAAACTATTATGATATTCCTTTTATATAATAGACATAGATAGAAAATAAATAATGATAAGGATGATTACTTGGTAGGAATTACTTGGTGACAGGGATCATTCATCTAGAATTGGAAAGGAAAATTCGATGCAATGGAGAGTCAACGTTGAAACCTCATCTGATCGAGGGTGAAAACTAGAAGGAGACTACTTGACCACAATGCAGGAAAAGCAAGGTGGCAAAATTCCCTTGTATGTCACTTTCATTGAGAAGAGATGTTTAGACCTTGGGGCTTTACAAGGGAGTGATAGTAGTCAAAATTCTAGGAAAGTTATGTTGTAGTAGTACAAAATCTAAGAGATTTATGTGTGCTGCTTGAAAGGAGGTTATAATGTTCTTGAGGTATGAGGACAATGAGAAGATATTCTTAGTGGGACCGTTGATGATAGACAACAACTACATGGAAATGAAGCCTTAGATATCAAAGTTTCAGTCGTTTGAGAAAAAGCTTCAGAGCCACTTTGGTTTGCATTGAGATTGCATGTCTGAGTATTTGGTACTGCAAGAGAAGGCCATGATGAGAACAGAGACGACAATGGTAATTCCAATCAAGGTAGACTTGGCCACGAAATCCACGAGAAGAAGAAAATATTAATCTTGATGTTCTGATTACTCGTAATATCGTGATAGATGGGTATTAATATGACGTAGAATATGAGGGTCTCCTTTTACTTTATGATAAGTGTATATACTTTGTCCATAATACAAATGATTGTTGGATCAAGAGAAACAAAAAAATGCAATGATGGTTGAGGAGCCATCAGTAGTGCAGAAGAAGTTTGGATTTGGAAAGAATTAGGTGAAAGATTCTGTTGGGATGGATAGTAGTACAAATCTCGTTCATGATAAAGTCCTAATCCATATAGATACAACAAGGTGGGCTAATGTGAAAAACAAGATTCTGTTGGGATGGATAGTAGTACAAATCTCGTTCATGATAAAGTCCTAATCCATATAGATACAACAAGGTGGGCTAATGTGAAAAACAAGATGGCAAATCTCTAAAAGCACCATCATATTAGATTTCAAATTTTCGGATTGAATGTTCAACCAAGGCCCACTTTGTTGCAAAAGTAGACAACGTTGCCGATGAACATCTAGCTAACAGGAAAAGACTATTATCAATGATAGATATATCACCAATGACAAAGATATCCTCTCTATCCAAATAGAAGCATAAGAGATAGAGACCTCAATCTCTACAAGGCTCTGTTGTCAAAGCACCTTAGTTTCTAGAGAATGAATGAACGACAATGGTACTAATAAGGTTGTTATTGAATCTGAGTTTAATCATGTAAAGGATGGGAAGACCAAGCAGATGTGGTTGATTTATGCCTTTTTCAAGAAATAGTCTTATGAATCATACAAAATAATATCTTGGAATGTCGGAGTAGCAATTAACAAAGTTTCTTATGTTCATATTGAATAGTCGGTAAAGAAATTTACCTTAACTCGTTTTCTATTTCAAAAAATGAAGATGTTCTGGCATAGTTTTCAATTCTACGTCATCCACGTGGAAGATAAGCAAGGTCATAAGTAGGTAGTCGTCAATTACAATATTTAGACGTCATGCTCCTAGGCAATGTATAACTAGCTTAGTGTTAGGAACCAAAAGTGGGGTTGTATGGCGGTAAATACAAGCCCAGTTCTTTAATGACAAGAATTATCTTGCAATTTCTTATAAAATTTTGCCTTTGAATATACATTATTGTGGATGCTAATCAAAGACAATAATAAAATAATATTCTCTAATAAGGTCAAAGGTGAAAAATTACAGGATAGCAAAGAAATTCTTTGAAACTATGGATAATTAGGGATTTTAGATTTAGGATCGGAGTAGTGGGTTTGTCACATGCAAAGTAATCAATTCATATCTAAGCAGCTTGATAGGATCTTGGCTAATAAATCCTGGTGCTTAAGATTTTCGAAAAGTTTTGTAAAAAATTTTCATATAACCTTTTTCAATTATTATCCTATTCTACTTAGGTGTTCAACATTTTGAGTGAAAACTTAGTTAGAAAGTATTTTTTGGGCTACTTGAGTAATTCTTTCAAGTTTTTTAGGGTAGAAAAGAAGGCATGAGAGCAAGGGAATACTAATACTATTTCCTACTTAATTGGAGTTTGGAAAGATGCATGCATATTTAGAAAGAAAAAGGAGTTTGTAAGGATAATCAGAAATGTTCAAGAATATATGAAAAAAGTAATGCTTTCTTTCTATATAGAATTAAGTAGGAACTTCAAAGTGATACTAGTCTTCTCTTACAAAAAAAGATTTTCTGGTTCCAAAAATCTAAACAAAATTCTTCAACATGAATCTTAGGAATAGTTTCAAAGAAGAATAAAGTTCATAGTTTGTTATCAGGAGACAAAGCAACAAAATATAGCTGTAGATGTAAAGAGATTCTTCCAAAAGCTCTTTTGTGGTGTGGAGGGTGGAAATTTGGATGTTATGAAGGAGCAACACTTGCCCCAACTTCCAAAATAGACATGTAGGGCTCTTATCATAGTAGTATCCAAAGAGGATGTTTGAAGGGTGGCTATAGATATTGACTCTTTGAAATCTCTGAGGCCAGATGATTTTTATACATTCTTCAAGGAATCTTTCCTCCTTCTAATCAAACTTATTTAAGGAGTGGCTACATTATGTTGCCATCATGTAAGAACATCTTATCCTCTTCTTTGTATGTGTGTGGTGCATTTCATTTGATGATGCGACTTCTTCAAACGTGTATGGTTGCAATGGAATTTTCCTCTTCTGGAAAGCTAGCGAAGAATCTCCCATGTATGGCATCTTGAGCTATTTGAAAGCATCTAAAGTATATTACTATAGTGGAGTTGCTAATCTCAATAAGATTGGTGATCCAAACATGTCAGTGTCAGTCCTACAAGATGATTGAGGCTCATAGAGAGACTGTGCTCGCTCTTTGTTTTCGTTTTTGTCAGCTTTTTCTTTTGTTCTTAGATTTTCACACCAAATATAAATATTATATAATATTAAAATTAGTATATTTTTTTATCTATGTTACTTGATGGAAATGATCATATATGTACACTTTAGGAATCTATTTTATTTTTTCACTTTTTGCTCATATAGTTGATGAAGAATTTTCACCTTTTATGTAACTGATTTATTTATTTCATGTTTTGGTAATTCGAGCTTAGGTGCAACCCTTAGTAAAGGATTAAATCGCACTTTGGGAACAACTTTAGCAGGAGGACTTGCTTTGGTTATTGGAGAGTTATCCATGTTAGCTGGAAAGTTTCGGGAGATTGCTATTGTATCTAGTATATTTATTGCAGGTTGAAATCTTCTTTTCCATTTGATCTTTCATTTTATTGGCAATATTTCATTCACTATTTTCACAAGTGTTTCAATGAGATGTATGTACATATTGATTGCTAACAATAATTGTACTTTTTCAAGTGAAGTTATATTATTAGCTCATTAAATTATTAATTATCCATTAACTTTGTGTACCGGATAAGTATAAAACGTCTTGTAAAATAATCTACATATTTATTTTAAGAAAGAAAATTGAGGATCAGTGATTTTGTTTTTCTTGTGTGCAGGATTTTTAGCAAGTTATGTGAAGCAACACCCAAACATGAAGCCATATGAATATGGATTTCGTGTGTTCATGTTGACATTTTGTATTGTATTAGTGGCAGATAGTAAAGATTTTTTAACGACATTTTATTATAGACTTATTCTTATAGCTGTTGGAGCTGGCACAGCTTTATTAGTAAATATCTTTATATATCCAATTTGGTCAGGAGAGGATTTACATGACTTAGTGGTAAAAAATTTTAACGGAGTTGCAGCATCTTTAGAAGGTGTAGTCAAATTTTCTTTTCACGCTTCTTCTCCAAATTTATCCTTATTTATATTTCTTACTTCAAATTCTTGTATTCGATTTGGCATTGTTATTTCCAGTCTTAGCTAGTTATTTCGTTGTAACTTTGTCTAGGTTGTGTTAATGGTTACCTTCAATGTGTTGAATATCAGAGGGTCCCTTCAAAAATTCTTATTTATCAAGCATCGGATGATCCACTTTACAGGGGTTATAGAGCAGCAGTACAATCATCAAATCAGGAGGAAACACTGGTATTGTATTAGATATAACTATTTTGATGCCCAGAGCTCTCTACCCGACAATTTAACCTTTTAGAAAAGATAATTTTATAATATGAATTTAAAAGTTCTATAAGTAATAAAATTTCAAAACTTCTATAAGTGAAATCTTTAACTCTTGCTACCTTCTTTCTCCATAATTAAAATGCTAGAACTTTACTTCTCAATCATGCAGTTAGATTTTGCATTATGGGAGCCACCTCATGGTCCATATTACAAGTTTAACTATCCTTGGAGAAGTTATGTTAATGTGAGTGGAGCCCTGAGGCATTGTGCTTTCATGGTCATGGCAATGCATGGATGTATCCTTTCGGAGATACAGGTGAATTAAGAAAAATAAAATATTATATTCAGATATTATTATTTCATACTGTTTAACTATTCCTTGACTTTGGATTCATTATTGTATGATATTATATTTTCATATGGAACATTTGGTATGGTAAAGGTTGACATTATATATCATAAGATTGGCATTATGTATCTATGTTCATGATTTATAGCTCGTAACTTGTTTTTGTAATATAGGCCCCTGCTGAAAAGAGGATGGTGTTTAGTAATGAACTTCAAAAGGTTGGTAATGAAGGAGCCAAAGTATTGCGTCAACTTGGAAGTAAAGTTCAAAAGATGGAAAAGCTAAGCAATGCAGACATACTCTTTGATGTACATGAAGCTGCTATCCAACTACAAACGAAGATTGACCAACAATCATTTCTTTTAGTCAACTATGATAGCTGGAAAATGACAAGAAAGAATAATAAAGAAAATGAAACTCTTGATAATTCAATAGATATGAAAGTCTATGAAAATAAGGAATATTTGATCAATTTGATTAATAATGAAAATGGAGATGATAATTCAAATAGTAATATTGAACCCTCATTAGTGCGAGACTCTTCAAGTGTTTCACAAAGTACAACATCACTAAATAGATACTGGTCTCGGCCACATCTAACACTTCAAGGAGAAATTAGTGAGCCTGAACTCAAAGTATATGAAAGTGCCAGTTCCTTGTCATTAGCAACATTTGCTTCACTTTTAATAGAATTTGTTGCAAGGCTTCAAAATCTTGTAGATGAATTCCAAGATCTTAGTGAGAAGGCAGAGTTCAAAAACCAAACTTTATAGATAATGTGTGTGGTTATATAAAGTTGTAGATATATCTCATTGTGTTTGTATCATGGGATAAAACTATTGTATATATCCAATTTATAAATTGTAAAACTCATATTAGTGGATAAAAGAATATATTTCTTTTCTTTCTCTCATCTATATTTAATTTATCAGTTTATATTAATTTATATTATATAAAAATTGATACCCATACTTTTTTACATATAAGAGAATATCATATTAGCATAATATAATACTATAACCTTAGTCTTTTAATTGAATATCCAATGCCTCATTAGCTTTTAAGAATTAGAGAGGATACACCACTAGCAATATTTCTATAGTGATATACCTTGTATAAAAAATTAATTCTGAATTTGCTTAAATTATATATGCAGGTAAAAAAATCTATGAAGCTATTCTAGTTATATATCGTTTAACTTGCACCTACAAAAACTCACAAATCATGATATAGACTCCAATAACATTATTTTTTGATAGAAGATGTCCTTTTGACTCAGCCTTTAAATTTAAAGGAATGTTATCTTCACTATTTTTGTATAACTTTTCTTGAGTCACTACTAGTAAATTAGTTATTACAGACGAATATTTCTGATGAATTTTATTCCATGGAAATATAGACAGAATTTTAGTGAGATTTTTTGTCAGAAAATAAAAAAATGAAATAGCATAAATTACAGACGAAAAAGAGAATCCGTCGAGTAAAAAAAATTAATTTTTTGTGTGTGGGAAATGATTACAGAAAGAAAATCCATTTGTAATTAAATGGACAAAAACGTTATATTTTATTAAATTATTACAGAAAAAAAAATTCATGTATAATTTAAAATTTTAAGTCGAAAATATTAGAATAAAAATTTGAAGATCACGGTTATACCTCTTCATTTCACATCCCACTTTCGCTATTCCACACTCATCCCCTCTGAATGCTTCATCGGCGACGCTATCAGCCTTGCATCGCCGTCTCACAAACCTCCATTGCACTCAACTTCCATCGGCCTTGCTCGCATCGCTCCCTTCCGTCGCACCCCTTCCCGGTTCTTCTTCGTCGCACCCCTTCCATCGGCCTTGCTCGCATCGCTCCCTTTCAAACCCTAATGTGCGTTTCTCTCTTCGATCTCGCCACTAGTGCTTGCTCTTTTCCGTGTGTTGCTGTGTTTCTCTCTTCGATCTTGCCTCAGCTGTGCAGGTAACCCTAATCTCCTTTCTCTTTCATGGCTGTTTTCTTTCTTTCAATACCATCGCTATTTTCTCTTCCTCAGCTGTGCGTTTCTTTCTTTCTTTTTTTTATAAATTTATTTATTTATATATTTTAATAAGTGAATTTGACACAGCATATGCTACAGCTAGGTAATTTCATGGATTTGAATTTTAGTGTGTAAGTTTGATTTAATTTTCAGGGCATATGATCGAGCTGCGATCAAGTTCCGTGGCATTGATGCAGATATCAATTTCAACGTCAGCGATTATGATGAAGATATAAAGCAGGTTCTAATACTTAATAGTTTGATTTGATAATAGTTTTGAGCAAGTTTGAGGGTTTTTCTTTGTAAAGAAAAATTGAAAAGCTTTGATGGAAGTTGTAGTCACAGCACTGCGGAAAGAATTTTTCAAGGATGAAACATTCCCGGGTTGATACTTCTCATGCACTGAGATCCTCTCCATGGTTTAGATTTCCTTATCCACTACAATGGGGTACACCTGTCTTCCACTGGAAAATGGCTCTTGTGATGTGTGTGGTTTCTGTAATCTCACCTATGGATTCGGTTAGTTTCTTGTCTCTTTTTAGCTCTGGTTCCTGGTCTGTATTTTGTTATCTTGATTTAGATTAACAATGATTACAATGCCTTTAACCTTTTATTGGGGTTGTCTATATGAATCGAATGATACTGTCCTATCTTAACTTTGAACATGTCAATAATTGAACTTGCTTGTGTTAAGTTAGAAAAACTAACCATCCACTAGGTTCTGTTACTGCAGTGTACTAGCAAATGATGAAAGTTGCAATTGCTATTCACTTATGTGTCATTTCATTTTAGCTGCAAGCTTTCAGTCAGTCTCTATTTATTAATTCCTTATTTCGTTCTCATTTATTTAAACTATACTGAAGAGTAATATAGTGCTTTCATGGTATGAAGTGTTAGAATTATTTTGATTGCAAATATTCACAATGTGATCAGTCAAATAATAAGGTGGTACTGATGTATCAGATTAACAATACAGTATATCAAAATTTTACTGTTCTTTTACTTTTTTTTCCCCGTTTTCCCTGTATAAAGGATTAATAAATCATTATACTGTGGTGTTGATATTCATTTGCTTTAAACTTTGTAGGTTGGATCATACCATGCCTCTTCTTTACTGGTGGCATCCTGACCTCCAACTCCTGGAGTTCTAAGTCAAGGAATTGGTTTGGAAGGTCTTACAAGTGTCTTGGCTGGTCTCTGGGGAACTGGAACTGGGTCGACAACTATAACTGAAAATGTCCACACAATTGCTGTGACTAAAATGGGAAGCCGCAGGGCAGTTCAACTGGGAGCTTGCTTTTTAATAGTGTTGTCTCTTGTGGGTAAGTCTTTTATCATTTTGTTCTTGGATCTAACCTTCACTAAATGTACATTAAGCCATCTCAGAGGCTATTGGTTCTGCATATAAATAGCCTTTTCAGAATAATGTTCTTTGAGAAGCTAATTTTCGAGACTATAACTATATATATTTTACTCAGGAAAGCAGTTTGTTTTAGTTTGAAATATTCAATGTATCATGTTTGAAATGATGTGCATATAAATATATAATATTTTTTTTGTTCTGTCACTTGTAGAACTTCTTTTCATGCAATCTGTGTTTACTATGCTTATGCTATACAACAGTTAAAGTTGGAGGTTTCATTGCTTCAATTCCTGATGTCATTGTTTCTGGTCTACTCTGCTTTATGTGGGCAATGCTTACTGCATTGGGCTTGTCAAACCTATGGTATAGTGAGGCTGGAAGCTCTCGGAATATCATCATTGTTGGGTTATCATTGTCATTATTTTTCTCTCTTTCTATATCTACCTACTTTCAACAATATGGTCTCTCTCCAAACTCCAACATGTCAGTGCCGAATTATTTCCAACCTTATGTTGTGGCTTCTCATGGACCTATACAGAGCAAGAATGGAGGGGGTATGTCTTTCTCATGTTTTAACGAACCTTATGCTTGCATTCTTGGTGTCAAATTTTGTGAAAAAGATATTCAGAAGTGTCATTGTCTATTTCATCTGTTGGGGTTACTGCAGTAGATAAAATTGTTTCACCGCCTAAATATCTGAATGATTTGGTGAATGGAAGTAAACTAAAATAATTTTCAATAGGGAATAGTTATTTGCAGTTTTCTATTATTTGCAGATGAAAAATGGCAGGGGAGTAGGACCTGATAATATCCCGATTGAGGTTTGGAAGGGTCTTGGAGGAAAAGGCATCAACTGGTTAACCAAGCTTTTTAATGAGATTTTAAGGTCAAAGAAGATGCCTGATGAGTGGAGAAAGAGCACCTTGGTACCTATCTACAAGAATAAGGGGGATATACAAAGTTGCGGAAATTATAGAGGGATTAAGCTTATGAGTCATACTATGAAGTTATGGGAAAGGGTGATAGAACGGAGGTTGAGAAAAGAGACACAAGTAACAGAGAACCAATTTGGATTTATGCCAGGCAGATCTACCACTGAAGCGATATACCTATTAAGAAGGATGATGGAGAGGTATCGTAGTAATAAAAGGGATCTACACATGGTGTTTATTGATTTGGAAAAAGCGTATGATAGGGTACCAAGGGAGGTCTTATGGAAGGTTTTAGAAAAGAAGAGAGTAAGGATCGCATATATTCGGGCAATTAAAGACATGTATGATGGGGCCACAACTAGTGTGAAGACTCAAGGTGGTGTGACAGAGGAATTCCCTATTGGTATAGGATTACACCAGGGATCATCCTTAAGTCCATACCTTTTCACATTAGTCTTGGAAGTACTCA
>NC_029781.3:52538777-52547049 GCF_000817695.3 Arachis duranensis
GCGTCTCAGGTGGTTTGGACATGTGAGAAGAAGACCGATAGAACATCCAGTCAGGAGGGTGGATGAGATGGAAGATGGACAAAGGGCGAAAGGCAGAGGAAGACCTAAGAAGACCATCCATGAGGTGGTCAAACGAGATCTACATGTAAACGGTCTCTCTGTAGACATGATACATGACAGAGCACAATGGCGTCGTTTGATTCATGTAGCCGACCCCACTTAGTGGGACAAGGCTTTGTTGTTGTTGTTGTTGACTGTATATTCTGCATCATTGACAATCTCCTGCCTGCTCTTATTTAATTAGTAATTGCGGCATAATTATCTTTTCTTTTTCCTTTTTTTTATTTTTATTTTACTGGTACTGCATTACATATTGTTAATGTGTGTGTATATGTTTATATTTTAATATGTGGGTTCATGTGACTTGTGAATTCAAGATTCGGTGAAAGCTACTATATATATATATATAGTTTTGCAATGGGCCTGTTCGTTTTGCACTTGAATGCTTTCTCTAAACTACTATGCTCCAGTTATTCAGGGTCAAGTTCCTAAAATAACATGATATTGCAAGAAAATTGCAAACTAGGTATCTTTGGAACAAACTATTGGTTGTAACATATATATATGCAATGAGTGACCTTTGTCGTCATATTTAGTGGGCTTTTTTCCTCCAACTTACTCATTCATCGTCTGTCCATTATAACAGGTCTGGAGAATGGGGAGATCATTTGACATTGCAGGCAGCTGCTGATAAGGTTTGTTGCTGTGTTCCAATACTTTCCTGTGTAATGCTATCAAGTATCAACTGATTATTAATTTATCTTTTTCGCTTTCTTCTTTGAGCATGCCCCTTGCTTGGACCCTGCATTATGCGGGATGCTTGTGTACCAGACTTTAATACCTCTTTTTATTTTATAATTTTGGTATTGAAATAATTTTTGCTAATTGTGATGATTGAGCTTTATGCATGAATTAATTTTTATAGTTTGTGATGGCACAGTTGCATCTATGATTAACTGTTGCTGGCAGTAGCTAACTAAATGATACATCTGCATGGAATTAAAAAACTTTAAACTGTTATTATGCCTGAGATTCCTTTTTTGGGGTCAATGGCTAGTCCCTTAAATTATTAATTTGTATATATCCCCCTTTTTGTGGAAGGCTTATCTAGTTAACTTGTGATCTTGGTTGAATCTTTTCAGGTTTGCTATGCAGAGATATAAGAATTGGATCTCATTCGGTCTGACAAATAACTTGTATGCATGTTTGTTTTTATGCATTCTGTGCATGACCATGATTGAAGAGCATGCAAGCATGCAAGCATCTCTCTTAAATGTGAGTGTTCCTGTAGAACAAATTAAATGTGCTTCAAGAGCATGCAAGCATCTCTCTCTCTCTCTCTCTCTCTCTCTCTCGCAGTTCTGTTTTAAAGTTGTGTTTTTGTTATCCTCCTTCACTTTTTCTTAATCGTATAAAACATTGCTAGGCTTTTGAAATCTGTCCATGTCCTATTTTTTTGACACCAGGGAACTGCATATGCTCAGTCCAATGCAAACAAATCAAAGAAGAAGAACTAGATAAACAAATACTTTCAAGTTTCAGCCACACAAGAGTCTACCATGGAGTGAAGAATCATGTAACTCAGATTAGATTGGAGAGTTTAAACTTTAAAGAGAGCATGAGGAAATAGTTTTAAAATTTAGGCTGAAAGTCCTGCCCTTCTCTGTTGCAGTTTAAAAGAAATTTTGGGGTATCTTTTTATTGAGACAGTGAGATATTGAATAATGGTGTTGAAAAATAACATCCAATTTTATAGGTATCATGTAATGAATATTATGTTTATCTATGTGATTTTTGGCTTTTTTTTTCAATTTACAGTGTATTTGATGGAGTAATTTTAGAAAACAAATTTAAAGTATTTATTTTGCAATAGAAAAATTTTAAAAAAAAATTTTATTTTACCTTACTGACAAATTTACAGACGGATTTTCTGTCTGTAATCAGAGTGTGAGATGATTTTCCAAAGTTTAAATTATAGACGAAAAATCTATTGAAAAATCCGTCTGTAATTACTGACAGAAAATTCGTCGGAAAATTCGTCTGTAATTACAGACGGAAAATTCGTCGAAAACTTCGTCGCCTTTGGGAAATGGATGGAGAATTTACAGAGGAAAAATCTGTCGGTAATTGGTAAAAATCTGTCGGTAATTTTCCGATGGAAAAAAATCCGTTGGTAAATAATTTTCGACGGGACTTTTATAGAGGGACAAAATCTG
The DNA here is from genome assembly GCF_000817695.3 of Arachis duranensis. Classification (NCBI taxonomy): domain Eukaryota; kingdom Viridiplantae; phylum Streptophyta; class Magnoliopsida; order Fabales; family Fabaceae; genus Arachis; species Arachis duranensis. Next base: position 52,541,054 of record NC_029781.3, read on the forward strand.
CCGATAATTTCATCTGTAACAAAAAATTCTTCTGTAATAAAGACTAAATCTGTCTGTAAATCTGTCTGTATTAATCCATTTTCTAGTTGTGAGCACATTTGAGTCATAACAATAAATTATCTGATTGAAAAAACTGAAGAAAATATAAATGATTCGTCTTTTATACCATAAAAAAGTGTACGCAAAAAAGAATGCAAACGATATTTCTCTTAAATTTAAAGTACTATTTAAAAAATCCTTAAATTCACACTTCAAATGAGAAATCTATAACAATGATGGTAGAGGTGGTCATGGATCGGCTTCTAATCGCAGATCCATAGTATTTAATTTACCCACATCCGATCTGCAATTTGCGAATATTATCTGATCCGCAGGATCAATGGATTGGATCTAATCTGCAGTCAAATAGGATCGAAGCGCAAATTTTACATCTCTATTTGGAGATCCGAAATTAAGTTAAAAATTATAAATAAAAATATATAATCTATTTTTAATACTCATTCGCTCAAAATCCTAATTCCCATTCCCTCCTCTCATCTCTTCATCGACTCTTCCATCTTATCGTTCAACCTTGCCACCACACCAGAGGTTGTCGACTCGCTTCACCTCCTTACTTCTCCTCTGTGGCACCAGACCCCGCAGTCCTCTCTTCCTCATCGCATTTGCTCCTCTTCCCTAATCCTCTGCCGCTCGCCTTATCACCAATGTTCCTTGCTCTGATCTTATCCTCATCACCTTTAGTCATTGCCTTTGTTCAAGTGTTTGTTAAGGTTCGTCATCGCCGTTCTGCTTCAAGCTTCTACTTCTTCTTTTGGCTTTTGCTTCGACGTCTTCTTTTGGCTTCTGCTTCTGTTTCTATTAAATTCTATGTTCTAGGTTCTGCTCCTATTTCTTTTAAGTTCTTGGTTTAGGATTCTAGTTTAATTTTTTATTTTAAATATGGATTCTATCAACTATTAAATTTAGATATACTACTATTAGAAAATTTTGGTTCTACTGTTGTTATTTTGAATTTGGAACTACTATTAACTATGAAATTTCTAGTATTCAATCGTCTCTGTTGTTGTTTGAATTATGGTTCGGGTTCTTCAAGAGAATTTTTTTTGAAGTTTTTTCTCTTTTTCTTAATTTGTAATTCCTAGGAATATTTTTTATTTTTATTCTTTAACTGGTTATATCTTATACCCAATACGATTTGATCTATAAATTTGTGTGCATATCGTATCGGATCGCATCCGATCCGAGGCTAAAAAATACGGATATTGGATTCAATTTGAGCTCATAATTTTAGTGCAGATTGGATCGAAATTTTAACTATATCCGATCCAATCCGTGTGCATCCCTAAATGATGGCATCCACCCAAGCTATATATACACATATATCAAATAACAAAATCATTTGCATAACAATATTTCACAGGCACATTATTGTTACAAATTTCATGTGCAAGAAATCAAATCTATCAATTTGAATGAACTAAACTTATTCCAACCTTAAGATTTCAAGAAATTTAAGTTACTCTTACTCTTTCTAACACAATTACAATATCCTAAGTCCCAACTAAAATCTTTTAAATCTAAATGAAATCGAATAGAGAAAAATGCATTAAAGATTCTTTAAAAATACATCTTTTGTCTTTGTCTCAATGTTCCTTAAAATGTGTATAAAGAAAAAAAATATGTTTTTGGCTAGTTTCTACATAATTTTCTTTTTGAAGGTAGTTTCACTACAAGAAATTCGCTCTTTATAGTCGAATATACTATTGGATTATATATATAAATTCGATGGTAATTAATATTACATTCGGATCCTGTCAAACTAAGAAATTATCAAATGAAACACCCTTATTACTAGAATGTCACACTTTCGACTGCGCCACTCTGATAGCAACGATATTACGACGACTTCCATATACTTAACAATAAAATAGGAGTCTTGAACTTAATAATAATAATAATAATAGTTCTTTATACCAGTAACTTACAAACATTACATGTCATTGCAATCATGACTTGATGCGTGAGCATCTTTTCTCTATTTTCTATTTATTTTACATACAAAATTATTGGGTTTTAATTTAATTCTAGTGTTTTAAACCTTTTTGGATGCTACTTTGAGTTGCTTTGGTGTTTTAATTATTTCAGATAAAGTTTGGATTGGTTTGGTAGAGTTTATGTGCAAGAAAAGGGAAGAGTTTGGAAGCAGCCAAGTTGGCGCTAAACGCGGACCTAGGCGTTTAGCACTAGCAACTCAGAAACGCGTGGAAGCCCTCTGCCCATTGGGGTGCTAAATGCCAAGCCTGGTGCTTAATGCCAGGAAGACAGAATCAAAAGAGGAGCTTCTGCCCACCAAGGAGCTAAACGCCGAATCTGCCATTTAGCGCCATTGAGTCGGATCACACTTTCACTAATAGAGCATCTTTAGTTGGATTTAGCTTTTAATTATTGTATTATCTTTTATTCTAGTTATTTTTATTTACAAACAAAATCTTTTAGGTTTAGAATTTACTATTTTATTTTAGTTTTAAATCAAATTAGGTTAGATATAAAAGCGAAAAGATTTAGTCCTTCAGGGGATATTCTCTCTTTGGCACTTTCATATTTTCACATTTTCTGAACCCTAGTTTTTTCTCTGAGTTATGAGCCACTAAACCTCATTGGTTACGGTTAGGAGCTTTGTTTATTTCTATAGATTAAGACTATTATTATTCTAGTTTAATTAATGTATTGTTTCAGTTTCAAGGATTACTTTCATTCTTCATTTTATGAATCTGGGTATATCAGAAGAACAACACTTGTTCTACATGAATTCTTGTGATTCTTCGAAAAGTTATCTCACTTGAATATTAGCTTGAAAGTAAATTCCTTCTAAGCTGCTAATTACTTGGACTTAACAGGATACGTGAAATATAAACCTCTTATATTTGGGTAATTAGGGTTTTTGTGACCAATAAACTAGATTGAACCTAACCCTCTAATCTATATTAAGTGACCAAGGAATTGGCGATTGATTAAGTTAGAGGACACTAAATGACTAATAAATTAGGGTTTAGTCAATTACAGTTTGCCATAAAATAAATCTTGCATAATTGAAATAGTTAGTAAGAAAACTTAATCCAGAAGAATAAATAACTCCGAAACCTTAACTGCTTTCTAACATATATTTCACACCAATTCCACTATTTGCTATCTTACTCTCAGAGTTTCTGTTAATGCGATTTACAACTCTCAATACACCACTTTTTGCTTGCCTGACTAAGTGATTCATTCGACTATTGTTGCTCAGTTCATCAATCCTTGTAGGATCGACCCTCACTCACCTGAGGTATTACTTGGTACAACCCATTGCACTTGCCGGTTAGTTTGTGCTCTTGAAAATCCGCACCAAGTTTTTGGCGCTGTTGCCAGGGATTAACTGTGATTGACAACTAACCGTTGTCTGATTACTTAGATTATGCGTTCTTAGTTTTTACTTTTTATTTAATTTTATCCTTTAAATTTTTGAAATTTTGAGTTTTGTTTTAGTTAAAATTTTTCCTTAATTTCTGAAATTAAGTTTGGTGTCTCCCTTAGTAATTTTTATTTTATTGTTCCTGATTAATCTCCCTTTCATTTGTTTTCGAATTTAGTGACTTATCTTCTTTTTTTATTTTCGAAATTTTTAGTGTTATTTGTTTAGTTTATTTTAGTTTATCTTATTTTATACAGGATACCTCACTAGAAATTCTCTACACTCTAACGTAGAGATTCCCACCTTCTCTTTATTTTATGTTTATGAGCAGGAACAGGAATAAAGAACCTCTTTTAGATTTTGATCCCGAGATTGGAAGGACCTTGAGGCGGCGTTTACAACAAGCTAGAGCTTATAAAGCCGATGAAAACCTCAGGGATAATTTTGAGAAAGAAGTTGAAGAGTCCACTATGGAGCTCAACAACAACAACAATACAGTTAATGCCAATGTTGTTAATCCTCTTCCTAATATGCCTGCACAACTTAGGAGAACACTCGGCTCTTATATTGCTCCTAGCCTGAATTTCTATGGGAATAGCATTGTTGTACCCTCTGTTGCTGCAAACAACTTTGAGATAAAGTCTCAGTTGATCTCTCTGGTGTATGTAGCAGAATTGCCAATTTCATGGACTTCCACAAGAAGACCCAAACTTGTTTATTTCTAATTTCCTGCAGATCTGTGACAGTGTGAAGACTAACAGAGTCCATGCTGATGTCTATAAGCTACTTTTCTTCCCATTTTCTGTACGGGACAGAGCTAAACAGTTGCTTGACACTCACATCAAGGAGAGCTTGGACACCTGGGATAAGATAGTCAACAGGTTTTTGACCAAGTTCTTTCGACCTTAGAAGCTGATTAAGTTGAGGACGGACATTCAGACCTTCAGGCAGAGAGAGGGAGAGTCTCTCTATCAAGCCTGGGAAAGGTAAAAGTTGATGCTTAGGAAGTGTCTTTCTGATATGTTCTCTTACTGGATTCAATTGCAGATATTCTATGATGGAGTCTCTGAGACCACCAAGATGTTTCTGGATAATTCTGCAGGAGGGTCACTCCATATGAAAAAGACCCCTGATGAAGCTATGAAGTTGATTGAGATGGTTGCTAACAACCAATATTTATACTCTTCTGAGAGGACATCCATGAAGAAAGAAGTCATGGAGTTGGATAGCTTGGATGCTATTCTTGCCTAAAACAAGGCTATGTCTCAATAAATTAATGCTATTACACAACACTTGAGTGTAATGCAATTCTCAGCCGTCAGTACTCAAGACACTTCTTATGATATGAGTGGTGGCTTCCCTCAAGGTGAGACTTATGATTATGGCCAATTTACTCCTGAGCAGGTTAATTTCATGGGCAACTCCTCCAGAAATCCCAATAATGATCTCTATTCTAAGACATTTGATCAGGGATGGAGGAATTATCCCAACTTTGGGTGGAGGGACCAATCTCCGAGGCAACCGAACTTTAAAAATTCTCATGGAGGTTTTAGTCAGAATAATTTTAACAACCGTTAGTTTCAAGCCTCTTAGCCACAACAAGTGCCCTCTCAGCCTCAGAATACTCCTGACTTAGCTTCTATAGTTGCAGAACTCTCTAAGAACACTCAGAGTTTCATGTAGAAGACCAGGGCTTCACTTTGGAACTTGGAGATACAAGTAAGTCAGTTGAGCAAGCAAGTACCTGAGAGGCCTCCTAACACTCCACTCTTTCTAGTGACACAATGCCTAATCTAAGAGAAGAGTGCAAAGCTATCACATTGGTAAGTGAATCAGTGACAGAGGAGGAAGTGCAAGTTGAAGATAAGACTGAGGGTACCATAGCACGCACCCCACCCAAAGCATCTGAGTACAAGTCGAAGATGCCATACCCTCAGAAGCTCCAAAAAGAGATCAAGGACAAGCATTTCTCACAGTTCTTGAAAGTTTTCAGAAAGTTATAAATCAATATTCCTTTTGCTGAGGTTCTGGAGCAAATATCTCTCTATGTCAAGTTCATGAAATGCTTACTCTCTAAGAAGAATACTGATGAGCGGATAATTTGTATGCTTTTTGGCATTATTTTTAGTATGTTTTTAGTATAATCTAGTTAGTTTTTAGTATATTTTTATTAGTTTTTAGCTAAAATTCACTTTTCTGGACTTTACTATGAGTTTGTGTGTTTTTCTGTGATTTCAGGTATTTTCTGGCTGAAATTGAGGGTCCTGAGCAAAAATCTGATTCCGAGACCAAAAAGGACTGCAGATGCTGTTGGATTCTGACCTCCCTGCACTCGAAGCGGATTTTCTGAAGCTACAGAAGCCCAATTGGCGCGCTCTCAACGGCATTGGAAAGTAGACTTCCTGGGCTTTCCAGCAATATATGATAGTCCATACTTTGCCCGAGATTTGATGGCCCAAACCGGCGTTCCAAATCAGCTCAAGACTGCCCGGCGTTAAACGCCGGAACTGGCACAAGAATGGGAGTTAAACGCCCAAACTGGCAC
>NC_029781.3:52551263-52551743 GCF_000817695.3 Arachis duranensis
AATTTCAAGCAGGGGAATAGAGGTGGATAAGGCAAAGGTGGAGGTAATTGAAAAATTACCACCACCTGCCAATGTTAAAGCAATCAGAAGCTTTCTGGGGCATGCAGGATTCTACAGAAGGTTTATAAAGGATTTTTCAAAAATTGCAAAACCTCTGAGTAACCTGTTAGCTGCTGACACACCATTTGTGTTTGACACACAGTGTCTGCAAGCATTTGAGACCCTGAAAGCTAAGATGGTCACAGCACCAGTCATCTCTGCACCAGATTGGACATTGCCATTTGAACTAATGTGTGATGCCAGTGACCATGCAATTGGTGCAGTGTTGGGACAGAGGCATAACAAGCTTCTGCACGTCATTTACTATGCCAGCCGTGTTCTAAATGACGCACAGAAGAACTACACAACCACAGAAAAAGAGTTACTTGCAGTGGTCTATGCCATTGGCAAGTTTAGATCCTATCTAGTGGGATCCAAAGT
>NC_029781.3:52560916-52588852 GCF_000817695.3 Arachis duranensis
AATAAAGAAAAAGTGCTTGATCTAGATCTCCACTTCACTTAATCATTGTCAATCTATTTCAATCCCCGGCAACGGCGCCAAAAACTTGATGTGTGGAAAACGATCCAACAAAAAACTCACCGGCAAGTGTACCGGGTCGCTTCAAGTAATAAAAACTCACGGGAGTGAGGTCGATCCCACAGGGATTGAAGGATTGAGCAATTTTAGTTTAGTGGTTGATTTAGTCAAGCGAATCAAGTATTGGTTGAGTGGTTTATCATTAACAGAAACTAAATTGCTTGGAATGTAAAGGGAGAGGGAAAAATTGCAGTAAATTAAAGAGCAGGAAAGTAAAAGATGCTGAATCTTAATGAATAAGAAATTAAATGACTGAAACTTAAAGTGCAAGAAATGTAAATTGCAGTAACTTAAAGTGCAAGAAATATAAATTGCTTGAATGGAAAAGGGATTTAAGGATTGGGAACTCAGAATTTCAGCAAGAGAAGGTAAGTTGCAGCAATTAATAAAGCAGAAGAGGACTTGGAAGTAACTAAAAGTCAAACAGAAATTGAAATTAAAGTGCAGCAGGGTTCACAGAAGAACCAAAAAGGAAAATGGGATCTCAGGACTCAAGAGACTACATAGCAAAGTCTAGATCTCAATTGCCTTCCCAGATCCAAGTTCACAAAGCAATTGACAAGAAATTAAAGAAGAACCAGTAAAGGAAATGTAATTGAACTCAATTATGCAGAAGAGGAATTAAAGAGATCTTGAATGGAGATTGAGACAGATGGAGATTGAGACAGAATTTCCTCAATTCTTCACACCCAAAACTCAAACAAGAAAAGTAAAAATGCCCAAGAAAGAACAAGGAAGAAGAGAGATCAATTCTCCTCCCTAATTCTCTGAAATATCAGTGAAGTCTCTAAGAGAAAGTTTAAAAGCTCAAAATGAAAGTAAAGGTTCAAAGGAAAATTCCAAGTTCAAAAGTAAAGGAAAAGGTCCTAATTACATCAAACTAGCTCCTATTTATACACTTTCTATTCTTGGATCTTGGGATTTGGATGGGCTTTTGATTTGGTGAAGAAATGAATTAAATTGGATTTTTAATTCAATTTTTGGCCCATGAAAGATTGCTTCCAGGAGGCTGCCCTACCCTTGTGGAGGGCAGGGCAGGATTTGGCGCGTGCGGCTATGGTGCGGGCGTGGCGTGCGAGCTTGGTGCGCAGGATGCTGCCCTGCCCTCGCGGAGGGCAGGGCAGAAAATTTTGGTGTGCCAGATTGGTGCCTTGGTGCGCTGCTGGTGCTGCCGAATGATGTTTTGGTGCACCAGATTGGTGCGCTGGCCGTGCCACAACAAAATCCTGCCCTGGCCCGATACTGCCCTTGAGGAGGGCAGGGCAACATTTTGTTCTTCTTGATTCCAAGGCACAGGTTTGTGCTCTGCCCTTGTAGTGGGCAGGGCAGAGTTGCCTTTCATGCTTTGTTCCCTTATGTTGCCCTCCTAGAGGGCAGTGTGCCCTTGTGGAGGGCAATGCTTGCTTCCTCCATTATGTGCCACGCCTTTTTCTCCTTGGGCCACGCTTCCTTAAGCCACGCTTTCCTCTTTTCTTCTTTTCTTCACCTACATTAAACCAAAACAACCACTCCAAGTATCACTAAATTCACAAGGCTTATAAATCAATTAAAAATCAATTAAATTTAGCTTAAAACTCATGAGTTAACATTAATTTCATGGTGGTTGTTTGATTTAAAGAAGTTATGCATTTTCACTCCAAATCACTTACTTAGGATGCAAGAAAGTGCATAAAGACTAATAAAACAAGTGAAATTAGCTTGAAAAATGGGTATATGATGACTTGTCATCACCTAAGCACTTTGTTTTCAAGTATTACCACTGGATACAAAATGCCACAGACACATAACTGGGTGAACCTTTTCAGATTGTGACTCAGCTTTGCTAAAGTCTCCAGTTAGAGGTGTCCAGAGTTCTTAAGCATACTCTTTTGCTTTAGATCATGACTTTAACCACTCATTCTCAAGCTTTTCACTTGGACCTGCATGCCACAAGCACATGGTTAGGGACAGCTTGATTCAGCCGCTTAGGCCATGATTTTTTTTCCTTTAGGCCCTCCTATCCATTAATACTCAAAGCCGTGGATCCTTTTTACCCTTGCCTTTTGGTTTAAAGGGCTATTGGCTTTCTCTGCTTGCTTTTTTTCTTTTCTTTTTATTTTTTCGCCATATTTTTTTTCACAAGCATTTTTTTCTTCACTGCTTTTTCTTGCTTCAAGAATCAATTTTGTGATTTTTCAGATCATCAATAACATTTCTCTTTTTCATCATTCTTTCAAGAGCCAATAATTTTAACATTCATAAACTTCACTATAAAAAATATGCACTGTTCAAGCATTCATTCAGAAAATAGAAAGTATTGTCACCACATCAAAATAATTAAACTAATTTCAAGGATGAATTCAAAATTCATGTCCTTCTTGTTCTCTTGTATTTAGAACATTTTTCATTTAAGAAAGGTGAAGGATTCATATGACATTCATAGCTTTAGGACATAGACACTAGACACTAATGATCATGCAGTAAAGACACAAACATAGATAAAACATAAAGCTCAAAACCGAAAATAGAAAAATAAATAGACAAGGAGATTAAGGAACGGGTCCACCTTAGGGAGGGTGGCGTCTTCTTCCTCTTGAAGAACCAATGGTGCTCTTGAGCTAGGAAGCACCGATACGACACGCGATACGGACACGACACGACACGGATACGCCGACACGTTCTTTTTATAAAAATTGGATACGACACGTTTAGGATACGTTGTGAATTAAAATTTAAATAATATATTAAATTAATAAAATATCATATTGTAAATATAAGAGAAAATATAGTTGCATAAAAAAGTCTAAAAATTATGCAATTATTAAAAAAAATAAAAAATTTTAATCTACTCTTGCCATCTTGCTAACAGAAAATGTATCAATTTCTTCTCCTCCAAGTCCATCATCCGCAAATACCACAGCTTCTATGTTTGGTTCATCTAAAGATAAATACGAAACCTCACTCAGATCTGGACTGTTGTCATCAACTCTGCTTCTATTAATTATTTTTATTTTTAAATTTAAGTTTTGATTTGTTTTGATTTTAAAATATTTTAAAATTAAAAAAAAATCGGTTAATTGGGCCATAAAACCACAAAATCGGGCCGAACTCGTTCGAATTCGTGACAGCTTCACCAAAATTCTGCACCGCAAGAAGATACACCACCGATACGCTCGTTTGAAGTATCCATCGAGTGTCGGTGTCGGATTCGTGTTCGACACGGATACGGCGGCACCATAGGAGAATCTGTGCTTCATAGCTCTTGAGCTCCTCTATGTCTCTTCCTTGCCTTTGTTGCTCCTCCATCATAGCTCTTTGATCTTCTCTAATCTCATGGAGAATGATGGAGTGCTCTTGGTGCTCCACCCTTAGTTGGTCCATGTTGTAACTCAAGCTTTCCAAAGAGGTGTTGAGTTGCTCCCAATAGTTTTGTGGAGGAAAAATGCATCCCTTGAGGCATCTCAGGGATTTCTTGATGAGGGATTTCCTCATGCTCTTGTTGAGGTCCATGAGTGGGATCTCTTGTTTGCTCTATCCTCTTTTTAGTGATGGGCTTGTCCTCTTCAATGAGGATGTCTCCCTCTATGACAATCCCAGCCGAATTGCATAGGTGACAAATGAGATGAGGGAAGGCTAACCTTGCCAAAGTAGAGGACTTGTCAGCCACCTTGTAGAGTTCTAGAGGTATGATCTCATGAACTTCCACTTCCTCTCCAATCATGATACTATGGATCATGATGGCCCAATCCACAGTTACTTCGAATCGGTTGCTAGTAGGAATGATAGAGCGTTGGATGAACTCCAACCATCCTCTAGCCACAGGCTTAAGGTCCGGTCTTCTCAATTGAACCGGCTTACCTCTTGAGTCTCTTTTCCATTGAGCTCCTTCCATACATATATCCATGAGGACTTGGTCCAACCTTTAATCAAAGTTGACCCTTCTAGTATAGGGGCGTGCGTTTTCTTGCATCATTGGCAAGTTGAACGTCAACCTTACATTTTTCAGACTGAAATCTAAATATTTTTCCCAAACCATTGTAAGCCAATTCTTTGGATTCGGGTTCATACTTTGATCATGGTTCCTAGTGATCCATGCATTGGCATAGAACTCTTGAACCATTAAGATTCCGACTTGTTGAATGGGGTTGGTGAGAACTTCCCAACCTCTTCTTCGAATCTCATGTCGGATCTCCGGATACTCATTCTTTTTGAGCATGAAAGGGACCTCAGGGATCACATTCTTCTTGGCCACAACTTCATAGAAGTGGTCTTGATGGACCTTTGAGATGAATCTCTCCATCTTCCATGACTCGGATGTGGAAGCTTTTGCCTTCCCTTTCCTCTTTCTAGAGGTTTTTCCGGCCTTAGGTACCATAAATGGTTATGAAAAAACAAAAAGCAACACTTTTACCACAACAAACTTAAAAGGTTTGCTCGTCCTCGAGCAAAAGAAGAAAGAAAGAAGGGGAAAAAGAAGAAAATGGAGGAGATGGAGGGAGAGAGTGAATTCAGCCAAGGGGGTATAAGGTGTTTGTGAGGTGTGAAATTGAAGGAGAGAAGAGGGGTTTATATAGGAGTGGGGGGAAGAGTAGGTTCGTGTATTTGGGGTTGGGTTTGGGAGGGAAAGGATTTTGAATTTGGAGTGGGGATCCTGTGGGGTCCACAGATCCTGAGGGGTCAAGGACTTCTCATCCCTGCTCCATTTAGGCGTGCAAAATGCCCTTAGAGTGTAATTCTGGTGTTAAACGCCAGGTTGCTGCCTATTTCTGGCATTTAATGCCAGCTTTTCTTCCCTTTCTGGCGTTTAACGCCAGTCCTTCTTCCTTTTCTGGCGTTTAACGCCAGCTTGTTGCCCTGTTTTGGCGTTAAACGCCCAGAATGGTGCCAGACTGGGCGTTTAACGCCCATTCTGCTACTCTTACTGGCGTTTAAACGCCAGTAAGCTCATCCTCTAGGGTGTGCTGTTTTTAATGCTATTTTTTATTTTGCTTTAATTTTTGCAGTTATTTTTGTGACTTCACGTGATCATCAACCTAAAGAAAACAGAAAATAATATAGATAAATAAAATTGGGTTGCCTCCCAATAAGCGCTTCTTTAATGTCAATAGCTTGACAGTGAGCTCTCATAGAGCTTCACAGATATTCAGAGCATGGTTGGGACCTCCCAACACCAAACTTAGAGTTTGGTTATGGCCTCCCAACACCAAACTTAGAGTTTGAATGTGTGGGCTTTGTTTGACTCTATATTGAGAGAAGCTTTTCATGCTTCCTCTCCATGGTTACAGAGGGAGATCCTTGAGTCTTAAACACAAGGTAGTCCTCATTCAATTGAAGGACCAACTCTCCTCTATCCACATCAATCACAGCTCTTGTTGTGGCTAGGAAGGGTCTTCCAAGAATGATGGATTCATCCTCATCCTTCCCAGTGTCTAGGATTATGAAATCAGTAGGGATGTAAAGGCCTTTGACCTTTACTAGCACGTCCTCTACTAGTCCATAAGCATGTTTCATGGATTTGTCTGCCATCTCTAGTGAGATTCTTGCAGCTTGTACCTCAAAGATTCCCAGTTTCTCCATTACAGAGAGTGGCATGAGGTTTATGCTTGATCCCAGGTCACACAGAGCCTTCTCAAAGGTCATGGTGCTTATGGTACAGGGTATTAAGAATTTTTTGGGATTCGGTTTCTTCTGAGGTAACTTCTGATGAATCAATGCATTCAGTTCATTGGTGAGCAAGGGGGGTACATCCTCCCAAGTCTCATTACCAAATAACTTGGCATTCAGCTTCATGATTGCTCCAAGGTACCTAGCAACTTGCTCTTCATTAATATCTTCATCCTCTTCAGAAGAAGAATACTCATCAAAGCTCATGAATGGCAGAAGTAAGTTGAATGGAATCTCTATGGTCTCTGTATGAGCCTCAGATTCATTTAGTTCCTCATTAGGGATCTCCTTATTGGTCAGTGAATGTCCCATGAGGTCTTCCTCACTGGGAATCACTGCCTTTTCACTTTCTCCAGTTTTGGCCATGTTGGTTACAGTTATGGCCTTGCACTCTCTCTTGGGATTTTCTTCTGTATTGCTTGGGAGAGTGCTAGGAGGAGTTTCAGTAACTTTCTTACTCAGCTGACCCACTTGTGCCTCCAGATTCCTGATAGAGGACCGTGCCTCATTCATGAAACTGAGAGTGGTCTTGGCTAGATCAGAGACTATGGTTGCTAAGCTAGAGAGGCTCTGCTCAGAATGCTCTGTCTGTTGCTGAGAAGATGATGGAAAAGGCTTGCTATTGCTAAACCTCTTTCTTCCACCATTATTATTATTAAAACCTTGTTGAGGCTTTTGTTGATCCTTCCATGAGAGATTTGGATGATTTCTCCATAAAGGATTATAGATGTTTCCATAGGCTTCACCCATGTAATTCACCTCTGCCATTGCAGGGTTCTCAGGATTATAAGCTTCTTCTTCAGAAGATGCTTCTTTAGAACTGTTGGATGCAGCTTGCAATCCAGTCAGACTTGCTGAGTCAATATTTTGTTCTGAGCCAATATGGCATTCAGAGCATCAATTTCAAGAACTCCCTTCTTCTGAGGTGTCCCATTATTCACAGGATTCCTCTCAGAGGTGTACATGAACTGGTTATTTGGAACCATTTCAATAAGTTCCTGAGCTTCTGCAGGCGTCTTCAGGTGAAGAGATCCACCAGCAGAATGGTCCAATGACATCTTGGATAACTCAGATAGACCATCATAGAATATACATATGATGCTCCATTCTGGAAGCATGTCAGAAGGACACCTTCTGATCAATTGCTTGTATCTTTCCCAAGCTTCATAGAGGGATTCACCTTCCTTCTGTCTGAAGGTTTGGACTTCCACTCTAAGCTTGCTCATCTTTTGAGGTGGAAAGAATTTGGCCAGAAAGGCACTGACCAGCTTTTCCCAGGAGTTCAGGCTTTTCTTAGGTTGTGAGTCCAATCATATCCTAACTCTGTCTCTTACAGCAAAGGGGAAACGCAGTAGCCTGTAGACCTCGGGATCAACTCCATTGGTCTTAACAGTGTCACAGATTTGCAAGAATTCAGCTAAGAACTGATGAGGATCTTCCAATGGAAGTCCATGAAACTTGCAATTCTGTTGCATCAAAGAAACTAATTGAGGTTTAAGCTCAAAATTGTTTGCTCCAATGGTAGGAATAGAGATGCTTCTCCCATAGAAGTCGGGAGTTGGTGTAGTAAAATCACCAAGCACCTTCCTTGCATTGTTGTTGTTGGGTTCGGCTGCCATGTCCTTCTCTTTTTCGAAAATTTCAGTTAGGTGATGCGGTATTTACAACCACACTTACTAACCGGCAAGTGCACCGGGTCGTACCAAGTAATACCTTACGTAAGTAAGGGTCGATCCCACGAGGATTGATGGATTAAGCAACAATAGCGTTTGATAGGATTAGTTAGACAAGCAGAAAATAGTGTTTGAGATGCAATATAAAAGACATTAAACAATATTAAAAAAATATTAAAAACAGGCAGGTGAATAGGTGAGGAATAAAATATGGAGAAAATAGTTAAGGCTTCAGAGTTATCTATTTTTCCGGATTAACTTTTCTTACTAACTATTTTAAACATGTAGGATTTAATTTATGGCAAACTATATGTGACTAGACCCTAATTCCTTATACCTTCCTAGTCTCCTCTAAAATTCATCAACAGCCAATTCCTTGGTCAATTAATTCCAATTAGAGGGTGATAATCAAATTCCAGTTTATATGCCACAAGAATCCTAATTGTCCAAAAATAAAGGGATTATATGTCACGTATCCCGTTAAATACAAACAATTAGAAATTCAGGATAATATGTTTTCAAGCTATTGTTCAAGTAAAGAGCTTTTCCAAGTTTTACAAGAACTCAAATAGAACATGGGTCATACTTCCGTTCCACCCAAATTCATAAAATAAAGAATGAAAACAATTATTAAAATATAAATCCATACATAAATTAAAACAGAAAAATAATAAAATCAATCCATAGAAATAGACAGAGCTTTTAACCTTAACAATGGAGGATTAGTTGCTCATAATTGAGAGGGAAAATAAAGATTGTAAATTGGGATGGAATGGGATCCTCCCCCGAACCTCTACAAAGGAAGGAAAGCTTCCTCCTTTTATAACTAATCCTAATAAATTTAAAATCTAATATCTAAAACTAAAAATTAAAATAATATCCTTTCCTAATTTAAGATTTGAATTTAAATTTGAATTAATTAACAGATCTTCAGTTGATGGGTGGGGATCACTTGTTCTGTCCATTCTGCAGCTTTTAATCTGTGTTTTCTGGGCTGAAAACTGAGTTAAAACAGCCCAGAAATTGACCCCAGCGTTTTCTATCAATTCTGCAGATCGTTCATGTGACGCGTCCGCGTCATCCACGCGTTCGCGTCATTTGTGCAGATTCCAGTCCACGCGTTTGCGTCAGGCACGCGATCGCGTCATTGCGATTTCCTCCATTTCGCGCGATCGTGTGAGCCATGCGTCCGCGTCGGTATTCGCTGGTCATCTCCTTGGTTGCCAGTAATAGGCGTGAAACACCCCAAAGGGGTCAAACTCGTGCATGCTCTAAAACTCTACCAAATTGCTCCGAATTTCACTTGAAATCATAAAAACACTAAAACAACTCAAAGTAGCATCCAAAGGAGATTTTTGCATTAAAATCAAATAAAATCTAACTAAAAACAACTAGAAAATGCTAAGAAAAAGGGTACAAGATGCTCACGCATCACAACACCAAACTTAAACTGTTGCTTGTCCTCAAGCAACCAAAACTAATATAAGCTTAGGATGTGAATTTGCTTGAGAATGAGAGTTTGATTAAGCCCATGTCTCTTCTTATAGTGGGGTTTACAACTGCAATCCTGAATAGTTTTGGCATCTCACTTTATCCTTTGAAGTTCAGAATGATAGGCATCCATAGAAATTCAGAGTTCAGATAGTGTTATTGATTCTCCTAGTTCAGTATGTTGATTCTTGAACACAGCTACTTTATGAGTCTTGGCTGTGACCCTAAGCATTTTGTTTTCCAGTATTACCACCGGATACATAAATGCCACAGACACATAGCTGGGTGAACCTTTTTAGATTGTGACTCAGCTTTGCTAGAGTCCCCAGTTAGAGGTGCCCAGAGTTCTTAAGCACACTTTTTTTGCTTTGGACCACGACCTTAACCGCTCAGTTTCAAGCTTTTCACTTGACACCTTCACGCCACAAGCACATGGTTAGGGACAGTTTGATTTAGCCGCTTAGGCCATGATTTTATTCATATATATATATATATATATTTTGCAAGCTTTGTGTTTTTCACTGCTTTTTCTTGCTTCAAGAATCAATTTTATGATTTTTTAGATTATCAATAACATTTCTCTTTTTCATCATTCTTTCAAGAGCCAACAATTTTAACATTCATAAACTTCACTATCAAAAATATGCACCGTTCATGTCATGCATTTAGAATCACAGAAAATACCACCACATTTAAGTAAATAAGACTATTCTTCAATATAAACCCACTTTCTCATGCAATATATCACTCCTGTATTTTTGATTTGAAATTAAGCTCAGTGAGTAATACATGAGACAATTTTTTTTCAGAATTAAAGCAATAGGGAGAACTAAACTAGTCCTAGGATTCTAACTAATAAAGGATCATGCAACAAACAAAGAAAAATAGCAGAAAGACGGAACATAACATAGATAAAGAGGGGAGGAATAAAAAATGAAAGGAACTCAACCACCTTAGTTATCCTAGCAGTCGTTTATTCTTCAGGTTGTGCTCCTCAGTGAAGATGATTTGCCTCCCTTTTGGTGCCATAGGAATAAATAGAAAACTTCTAAGCGAAGCGTTGATGAGCGGATAATTTATACGCTTTTTGGCATTGTTTTTAGTATGTTTTTAGTATGATTTAGTTAGTTTTCATTATATTTTTATTAGTTTTTAAATAAAAATCACAATTCTGGACTTTACTATGAGTTTGTGTGTTTTTCTATGATTTCAGGTAATTTCTGGCTGAAATTGAGGGACTTGAGCAAAAATCTGACTCAGGCTGAAAAAGGACTGCTGATGTTATTGGATTCTGACCTCTCTGCACTCGGAATAGATTTTCTAGAGCTACAAAACTTCAAATGGCACGCTCTCAATTGCGTTGGAAAGTAGACATCCAGGGCTTTCCAGCAATATATAATAGTTCATACTTTGAATAAGGATAGATGACGTAAATTGGCGTTCAACGCCAGTTCTATGCTGCATTCTGGAGTCAAACGCCAGAAATAGGTAGCAAAGTGGAGTTCAACGCCAGAAACAGGCTACAAGCTGGCGTTCAACTCCAAAAGAAGCCTCTACACGTGTAAAGCTCAATGCTCAGCCCAAGCACACACCAAGTGGGCCCTGGAAGTGGATTTCTGCATCATTTACTTATTTCTGTAAACCCTAGTAACTAGTTTAGTATAAATAGAAATTTTTACTATTGTATTTACACCTTTGGATTATCTTTTGATCCTTTGATCATGTTTTGGGTGTAACACCCTAACTACCAAAGCTCACGCTTCCGGCTGCGCGACTCTGATAGCTCGGACATTACGATGACACCTATACTATTTAATACTAAAATATGAGCCTGTTTAAAACTTTAAACGCAATACTGCTCCAAAATATACTTTCGTTCGATAACGTACATCCATATATATACATACATATATATAAGTAATATTACAAACATAATCCAATGCAATTCCTATCCCTCTTAAAGATTATATCAAGATAAAGGCGAGGGTACAATAAACCATAACTAAAACAATACAGAGCATCACAACAATAAGTAAATAAGCTCTTCGTAACTTCTGCGCCCATATCCTGGAAGGGGAAAAATGTAGGGGGTGAGAACATCATCCTCGAAAGGGTTCTCAGTAGAGGGTTTTTGGGAATTACTGTAATAGGATACATGAAGATAAACCGTACCAGTGATTAGTAACCGTCTTACGTCTCTTTTCAAAAACAACGGTTTTCAATAAAAGAAAAGTCGAAAATCTTTTCTGAAAGAGCAACCGTTCAATTCTCAAAAACATCAAAAGCCTTTCAAAAAGGTTTATCTATGCTGAACCAAAATAGCTTTTCATACTTTTCCAAATCAGAAACACAAAACCGAAGTCAACCATCGGTTCAACTCATTCCAACCATGGCCCTAGGCCCAAACAATCCAACCATCAACCAATCACCACAGTCCAACAGAATCCCAGTAGCAAACACAAATAAGAAGATGCAAGCACAAACAAACAATTATTGCAAGTAGAACAATTAACAGTTAATCACATAGGCAAACCAAGTACAATATGCATACCCAAACAATGTCACATAAATGCATATGATGCATGCCTGTCCCTAGTGGCTGATGATATCATCTGTCGGTTATATAGCCAACCCGACACGTCCTGGTAGCTAACCATGGACAGAAACACCCCTCGTGGAGCAAGTAGGTTTGAGCTACAATCCCATTGCTACTACCCGCTCAACCTAGAGCCAGTGGAATAACCACTACTGCGGCTACTACCCAGGTGGGTGTTTAAAAGCTCAACCTGGAGCGAGTGGAATTACCACTACTACCGCTACTACCCAGGCGTCATAGTCTCTGACCTGGAGCAAGTAGGACGAACCACAACCCTTGCTACTACCCAGGTATCTCAAGCATATATTCATTCAGTCCCAGCCATGGATCAACATCCATCTCAGCCATCCGGCTTAAATTCATAATTCATAGTCAGCCATACGGCCCATAACTCATTCGGTAATCAGCCATAAATCAATATCATACACAGCCATTCCGGCTCACGGTTCAATCCAGAACCAGCCAATATTCATAATCATACACAGCCATTCCGGCCCATAACAAAACAACACTTCCATCATTCAACATCATCAAATTCATAAAACCGGCATTTAAGCCATAAATCATTTTTCTCAAGCCATTTCACGTTGAAATCAAGTTTCAACTCTTTTCAGCCTTAGCTTTAAAGATCTCATTTCTCAAATCATCTCAGGCTCATAAGCCAGATTTACTCAAAGTGAATTCCCTTTTTAAAACAAAGCCACTCTTGGCATTCTCTTTCCCAAACTTCCAAAACCATGGCAAGTTAAGGATTTATTTCAAAGTATTCAAAACCACCCATCCAACAATGGGATTTTATAACCAAAAGTTTTCCGGCAGAGTCCCAAGTCTTTAGGGGAGAATAACATAACTCATTCCACCAAAATCATTTAAAATCATTAAAACCTTGGCTTTCCGATTTGAGTGATAAAATAGGGTCTAAGCCAAACCGAGTCATGTAATCATTTACTTCTTTCAAAGCCGTTTCCTTTACTTAGGCAAAACCACATTCAACCCCGTGACAAATGCTAGAACGTTTCAACTGTTCGAAATTGTTTTAGTCTTGCAAAAATTCAGAATTCAAAGAGTACTTAAAACCTTCCTCAAAACATTTCAAAATGAAACTTATCAATAGATATTCAGGTTCTTTCAAAGTCATTTAAACTCCTCTAATTGAAACCCTCAAGTCAAATTCCAAGGCATTGCCCTTGTCACATTTAAAACAGCTTTAAAACATAAGTTTCATCTAAATAACTTTCTCTTGAAAGAGATACAATGCCTTTCTTAGGAAGCAAGACTAAATCACAACTTCCGCTTTAATAACTTATTTCAAAAGCACGAATCATCCTTTTCTTGATAATTCAAATAAAATAGTTGAAGTCTTTAGCTCATCAATTTTTCCAGACAACATTTCAATAAAGACTCGGATTTTATAGAAATTTCGGCAGCACCTCCCCTAAAACTTGGACTTTGCCACCCGGTTCGGGTCCCAACTAAACCGTTCCTCATTCCTTTTCAACAACTCAAAACCAGAAATCAATTCAAAACAAGTTAAATCCAACAGTCGCCTCAGTGGCATATCTCAAGGAAACTATTTCAAAATCAACTCAATATCAACCGATTTAACTCATTTCCGAAGCTTTAAAGAATCGGTTCAACAACAAATCATTTATTCAAACCAAGTCAATTAAAGTAAACCAGGCTGAATTCAAAAGTGCATTCGACTCTTCACATCATCAAAATAATCAACTCAATTCAAATCAATCCTCAACGGATTAAACTCAGATTTCAAATCTTTAAAGAATCAACTTTAAAACATTACATTTTACAAAGTCGCACAACAATTCAGCCAAACCAACATCCATAATCATTCGAGTCAATCAAATAATACATAAGGCAGATACAATCACCAAATATACAATATCTCACATCAGTATCCATATGTAATAATTCCAATACATAAAATATAGTTTTCAGAAAGCGCCCCTACCTCAAAGCATTGGAACCATAACCTAACTCATTAACCAACTCCTTTTATCTCGACCCGAAATCACCGGCAATCAAAATCTCGGCTCTGCCCGCTTTCTCAAAAGCAGAAACAGTCCCAAATGGCACAAGCAAACCGGATTCTAGCTCCTAAAGCCATTAACATTACGGTTACTTTATTACCCGGAACAAAATACTAACGCAGGGCTTTCGAAACATAATTTACTTACTGAAATAACAAAACGGAACAGCTGTGATTTCGAACCAACCCGACAACAGCTCCGACGACGGCCAGAAGCTCTGATGGGTCATCTATAAAAACCGCGCAGCATCAAAACCTTCTCGAAACTCAAAATGACCAAAATCACAATTTTAAAACCCTTACCGGCTGAGTTCTCCGGCAGTGGCAGCGAAGTTTTTCCGGCGATCAGAGGTGCAGCGGCCATTGCTGACGGCAATGCGAGCTCCGTCAATGGCGGCTTGGACCACAGGAACCCAGGCAGCGGCGACGGCAACCACCGAATCGGTGCTCACGGCACGACAGCGGCGGAAAAAGGTCCCCCTTCGCGCATCCCCCTCTCTCTGAGCGCGAGGATGCAAAGGTGGCCACGCGGCTCCTCTGCAACGACGGCGGCTACTCCCTCGTTTGGCGCGGCAGTGACCAGGGACTGGATGCGGCTCTCTTTTTTGTGACCTCCTCTCTCTCTCGCCTGAGTACTTACCCGCGACGGTGTCGGCTTCAACGGGCAGTAGCGGCGTTGGGAGAAGCAGCGGCGACAACAGCGTCGTCCTCCACCCCGCGCGTGTGATCTCGGTTCGTGGGTCACCAAGGACGGCGACGCAGCTCGAGGCCCCAAGGACGGCAGCGACGAGGCGCAAGTTCGGCCCCTCTTCGACGCCTCTTCTCCGTGACAGTGGTAGCAGCGAAAATGGGTTCGACTGCGAGGCGTGGTGGCGCGGAGGCGAGGCGGCAGGCGTGATCGACCGTGGCGGCAGCGAGCTCTCTCTCCCTGGCCGGCACACTCTCCCTTCTCTCCATTTTTCTGCTTCTGTTTCCTTTTCTCTTGGGAGGTTTTGGGTTGCAGGTTTGCTGAAGGGAAGAAGAAAGGGGTGGCGGCTGCTATGCTTAGGAATTAGGGTTTCATCATTTCAAAAATTAGGGTTAGTGTTACTTTTGTAATTTCAAATAAAAGTAGGGGTAATATAGTAATTAGGAACAAATTTTAATCCAACAAAATTAATGTATAGAAATACTATTTGCTCCTCAATTTCACACTTTATTTTCAATAAAATGTCCAAATTAAATAATTAGAAATAATATAATTAAATCCTTTATTTTCCAAAGTAGCAGTATTAATATTTAAAATATTACTCATTTAATCCAAATCATATGGAAATCTCTATTATTTCACAAATACCCACTTTATAAATTTGAATATAGAAAATAATCCAATAATTGTGAAATTGGATAAAAATCATAACTTATCTCAAATCCAATAAATCAAAACTTGCCTTAATTATCTTTAATAAAATAATTTCTGAAATTAAGGCTGTAAATAACTATATGATTTGGGACTTGATCATAACAAGACTTTTCAAAAGTTTTGGGTCTTACATTCTACCCACCTTATAAAAATTTTCGCCCTCGAAAATTGATACAAAACAAAAGAAATTTCAAACAGTTCACCCTTAAACACATTTAAGGAAGAAGCAAAAATATCTCAACATATAAACATATATACGTTTTTTTTTTCAAATACTTGGATGGTCGTATGCATAAAGATACAAATGTAGGAGTGTGATTGCAAAGCAAACGCTACAAGATAGGCTCAATGCACAAGGTCATATGATCTCAAGGCTTTACAAAAACTTGAGGTGACAAAATAGGGTGCAAACCAAGATAGGCATTCACAAAGCAAGGTGGTAATTAGTATGGTAAAAGGCATGCAAAGCATGTTGGTATTTAAACAGCGGCATAACGTCCGCTGACAAATCTCTTTACCACTTCAAAACTTCAATTTCCCAACTCTACCAATCATTTTACAACCTCCTAGCCAATCATAGGCCTAACACCCACAAATCCGTTCGCAAGGGACAAAACACCCACAACTCATAACGTTGCACACCTACCGCTTCAGTTTTCATATACACATATCATGTCTTAAAGAACTAACGCATCGCGTTACTACATCTACAGATCACACGTGATATCAAAACAATTCTCGAGTCTACTCAGAAGGATACAAGATTCTAGAAAGGAGAGACACATGTCAAGAATAATACTCATAGATTTGAGAGAATGTATCCAATTCCAGATAAACAAGGATGCTCAAGTAATGAAGTTTACTATAAATAAATCAATTGACAACTTCAAAAATAACCCTTAGATCAAGGAAATTCAATAGGATCATCAAAGAGAAAGTCAACGCATTAGTTTGAAACAATCTCAAGCTGAATCGAAGAAGTATGAGGTCTACAGAAAAGAATATCTCAGACCCAAGACAAAGCTCACAGAACTCAAGAGCATGATTAAAATACTTCCGAATACATTGTTCATAAAAGAATTGAAAACTTGCGGAAAAATCACTTCGCAATTTAGAAGAAAGGTTAAGTAACAAACATTCTCCAAGAGAATAATAAAAGCAACAATGTGGCTTTGCTGTAATACAATTTTATGTTGAAACAGATCATGCAGAATTTTAAAAACAAGGTGCACACAAGTTTGGCTAAAAGGCTAAAATATCTCTTCAAATATTTTAGAAAGATAATTAGGTGCACAACTTAACTAAAAGCAATTCATAAAACTCGGAAGAAATCAAATGCTTGTTCAAAAATTCTCAAAGTCCATATTCAAACAAGCGTGTATAAAAATCTTAGTAAGGTCGAAAGAGAAAGTTAAGCTCTATTTGGAAAAAAAATCCGAGGTAAAAGTTTGCTTGTAAATTGGTAAAGGGAACAAGTGATGCGTTACAAACGAACAAGTTTCCATTAAACAAGGAAACTTTTCAGAACCTCACTTAAAATAGCGCATGTCAATTTTAAAACAATTTTGTCAAAAATTGAACAATGGTTTCAATCTCAATCAAGCAATAGAAAATAAATTCCATTTAGAACTTCTTCAAAGAGAATTCAAAACTTCTTTAAAAGGTTCAAAACAAGACTCCAAAAGTATACTTGAAATCACCATTTTAAAAGGATATTCAAGAAAATTAGGATTTACTTGAAAAGGAGTCAAGCCATACAAGAAAAGATCTTAAATCAAAGTTATTTAAACAAGATTCACTAGTCGGGAGATATCCAACAAGCTTCCAATTTATTCAAAAGAATACAAAAGTCATAGAAAAAGACAACTCAATCATTTGTAATCCTTCAAGGATAAATCTTTGACTAAAAACTCTTGTAAAGACAATGAGAGGATAAACGATGCACTATTTTGAAACGAATCAAACTAACTCACATAAGAATGAGATTCACAAGATTGGAAAAACCAAGATCAATGGTAATGTTCACAAATTGTAAAAAGATTAGTTAAAAATAAGGTCAAGTATGACATTCATAGAGATGAAAGGTTTAATAGAGAATTTTAGTCCGTTCATAGAAAGAAAGCTATGAGTCCAACACTTTCAAAAGAACACCAATGGCATAAGCCATATAGCATGCTAAATCAAACTCAAACCAAAAATAAATCAAGTGTAGTTCATCAAACGAAACTCAACCGAGACAAAAGTGGTAAATCCTTTTTTTCAAAATTTTGAAAAATATCCAAATACATAATCAAATGAAAATGTTCATTGGAACTGTAGTAAAATTACTAGAAAGCCAAATTGTAATTTAAGGTAAATGCAGTTCCGTAAACAAGTAAAAGTACAGACGAGGTATTAGAAATAGATAGTTGTTAAACTGTATAAGAAATCTTCAAAGTTGCACCTATAGAAAAGTATATATCTTTTTAACAGCAATTTTCATAAAATCTCAAAATTGGCTGTGCTCACTGTCAAATAATAGAAAAATTGAATCAACAATTTCTCTAATAATAGACTCGAAATCCCGGAGTTAAAATGCACAGCGCATTAGGACAAGTTCAAAGCCATATCAAAGAATACATGAATCAAGAAGAATCCAAACAGAGGAAGATAGATGCAACAAGGATTTTAAACAAGCATATGCACTTAAGATCAAACAAAAATGCATATGAATAGAGAAACAGAGTGGAAACATCGAATTACTTTTCAAGAGGAGTAGCAAACAAGAACTTCAAGTTAGGATATGAAAGAACAGGTCGACTCGAGCAAAATCCAAGATACACAACTGAATAGCCTCAAGAAATAGTTGCTAACATTCCCAAAACCCGCGATTCACTTTATCCAAAACTCGTATATCATCTATGATAACCCATTAGTGCTTTCATATACATAATTCACTAGTATTAAGCCTGCCAAACTTAATACCAAGAATTATGCAATGCAAGACTAACAGTGCTAATCAATAGACCGTCATGTGCATAAAGCCCTAATTCTCGTCATTTGACAAGACCTAATACATGACAAGCGCTCAGAGTATGCAATTGAAGCATAGTCGGTCCATTCCTCAGGCTCTACAGGAAGGACTACTCTGATACCATAATGTAACACCCTAACTACCAAAGCTCATGCTTCCGGCTGCGCGACTCTGATAGCTCGGACATTACGATGACACTTATACTATTTAATACTAAAATATGAGCATGTTTAAAACTTTAAACCGCAATACTACTCCAAAATATATTTTCGTTCGATAACGTACATCCATATATATACATACATATATATAAGTAATATTACAAACATAATCCAATGCAATTCCTATCCCTCTTACAGATTATATCAAGATAAAGGCGAGGGTACAATAAACCATAACTAAAACAATACAGAGCATCACAAAAATAAGTAAATAAGCTCTTCATAACTTCTGCGCCCATATCCTGGAAGGGGAAAAATGTAGGGGGTGAGAACATCATCCTCGAAAGGGTTCTCAGTAGAGGGTTTTTGGGAATTACTGTAATAGGATACGTGAAGATAAACTGTACCAGTGATTAGTAACCGTCTTACGTCTCTTTTCAAAAACAACGGTTTTCAATAAAAGCAAAGTCGAAAATCTTTTCTGAAAGAGCAACCGTTCAATTCTCAAAAACATCAAAAGCCTTTCAAAAAGGTTTATCTATGCTGAACCAAAATAGCCTTTCATACTTTTCCAAATCAGAAACACAAAACCGAAGTCAACCATCGGTTCAACTCATTCCAACCACGGCCCTAGGCCCAAACAATCTAACCATCAACCAATCACCACAGTCCAACAGAATCCCAGTAGCAAACACAAATAAGAAGATGCAAGCACAAACAAACAATTATTTCAAGTAGAACAATTAGTAGTTAATCACATAGGCAAACCAAGTACAATATGCATACCCAAACAATGTCACATAAATGCATATGATGCATGCCTGTCCCTAGTGGCTGATGATATCATCTGTCGGTTATATAGCCAACCCGACACGTCCTGGTAGCTAACCATGGACAGAAACACCCCTCGCGGAGCAAGTAGGTTTGAGCTACAACCCCATTGCTACTACCCGCTCAACCCAGAGCTAGTGAATAACCACTACTGCGGCTACTACCCAGGTGGGTGTTTAAAAGCTCAACCTGGAGCGAGTGGAATTACCACTACTACCGCTACTACTCAGGCGTCACAGTCTCTGACTTGGAGCAAGTGGGACGAACCACAACCCTTGCTACTACCCAGGTATCTCAAGCATATATTCATTTAGTCCCAGCCATGGATCAACATCCATCTCAGCCATCCGGCTTAAATTCATAATTCATAGTCTGCCATACGGCCCATAACTCATTCGGCAATCAGCCATAAATCAATATCATACACAGCCATTCCGGCTCACGGTTCAATCCAGAACCAGCCAATATTCATAATCATACACAGCCATTCCGGCCCATAACAAAACAGCACTTCCATCATTCAACATCATCAAATTCATAAAACTGGCATTTAAGCCATAAATCATTTTTCTCAAGCCATTTCACTTTGAAATCAAGTTTCAACTCTTTTCAGCCTTAGCTTTAAAGATCTCATTTCTCAAATCATCTCAGGCTCATAAGCCATATTTACTCAAAGTGAATTCTCTTTTTAAAACAAAGCCACTCTTGGCATTCTCTTTCCAAAACTTCCAAAACCATGGCAAGTTAAGGATTTATTTCAAAGTATTCAAAACCACCCATCCAACAATGGGATTTTATAACCAAAAGTTTTCCGGCAGAGTCCCAAGTCTTTAGGGGAGAATAACATAACTCATTCCACCAAAATCATTTAAAATCATTAAAACCTTGGCTTTCCGATTTGAGTGATAAAATAGGGTCTAAGCCAAACCGAGTCACGTAATCATTTACTTCTTTCAAAGCCGTTTCCTTTACTTAGGCAAAACCACATTCAACCCCGTGACAAATGCTAGAACGTTTTAACTGTTCGAAATTTTTTTAGTCTTGCAAAAATTCAGAATTCAAAGAGTACTTAAAACCTTCCTCAAAACATTTCAAAATGAAACTTATCAATAGATATTCAGGTTCTTTCAAAGTCATTTAAACTCCTCTAATTGAAACCCTCAAGTCAAATTCCAAGGCATTGCCCTTGTCACATTTAAAACAGCTTTAAAACATAAGTTTCATCTAAATAACTTTCTCTTGAAAGAGATACAATGCCTTTCTTAGGAAGCAAGACTAAATCACAACTTCCGCTTTAATAACTCATTTCAAAAGCACGAATCATCCTTTTCTTGATAATTCAAATAAAATAGTTGAAGTCTTTAGCTCATCAATTTTTCCAGACAACATTTCAATATAGACTCGGATTTTATAGAAATTTCGGCAGCACCTCCCCTAAAACTTGGACTTTGCCACCCGGTTCGAGTCCCAACTAAACCGTTCCTCATTCCTTTTCAACAACTCAAAACCAGAAATCAATTCAAAACAAGTTAAATCCAACAGTCGCCTCAATGGCATATCTCAAGGAAACTATTTCAAAATCAATTCAATATCAACCGATTTAACTCATTTCCGAAGCTTTAAAGAATCGGTTCAACAACAAATCATTTATTCAAACCAAGTCAATTAAAGTAAACCAGGCTGAATTCAAAAGTGCATTCGACTCTTCACATCATCAAAATAATCAACTCAATTCAAATCAATCCTCAACGGATTAAACTCAGATTTCAAATCTTTAAAGAATCAACTTTAAAACATTACATTTTACAAAGCCGCACAACAATTCAGCTAAACCAACATCCATAATCATTCGAGTCAATCAAATAATACATAAGGCAAACACAATCACCAAATACACAATATCTCACATCAGTATCCATATGTAATAATTCCAATACATAAAATATAGTTTTCAGAAAGCGCCCCTACCTCAAAACATTGGAACCATAACCTAACTCATTAACCAACTCCTTTTATCTCGACCCGAAATCACCGGCAATCAAGATCTCGGCTCTGCCCGCTTTCTCAAAAGCAGAAACAGTCCCAAACGGCACAAGCAAACTGGATTCTAGCTCCTAAAGCCATTAACATTACGGTTACTTTATTACCCGGAACAAAATACTAACGCAGGGCTTTCGAAACATAATTTACTTACTGAAATAACAAAACGGAACAGCTGCGATTTTGAACCGGCCCGACAACAGCTCCGATGGTGGCCAGAAGCTCCGGTGGGTCATCTATAAAAACCGCGCAGCATCAAAACCTTCTCGAAACTCAAAATGACCGAAATCACAATTTTAAAACCCTTATTGACTGAGTTCTCCGGCGGCGGCAGCGAAGTTTTTCCGGCGGTCAGAGGTGCAGCGCCCATGGTTGACGGCGATGCGAGCTCCGTCAATGGCGGCTTGGACCACAGGAACCCAGGCAGCGACGACGGCAACCACCGAATCGGCGCTCACGGCACGACAGCGGCGGAAAAAGGTCCCCCTTCGCGCATCCCCCTCTCTCTAAGCGCGAGGATGCAAAGGTGGCCGCGCGACTCCTCTGCAACGATGGCGGCTACTCCCTCGTTTGGCGCGGCAGTGACCAGGGACTGGATGCGGCTCTCTTCTTTGTGACCTCCTCTCTCTCGCCTGAGTCCTTACCCGCGACAGTGTTGGCTTCGCCAAGGACGGCGACGCAGCTCGAGGCCCCAAGGACGGCAGCGACGAGGCGCAAGTTCGGCCCCTCTTCGACGCCTCTTCTCCATGACGGTGGTAGCAGCGAAAATGGGTTTGACTGCGAGGCGTGGTGGCGCGGAGGCGAGGCGGCAGGCGTGATCGACCGTGGCGGTAGCGAGCTCTCTCTCCCTGGCCGGCACACTCTTCCTTCTCTCCATTTTTCTACTTCTGTTTCCTTTTCTCTTGGGAGGTTTTGGGTTGCAGGTTTGCTAAAGGGAAGAAGAAAGGGGTGGCGGCTGCTATGCTTAGGAATTAAGGTTTCATCATTTGAAAAATTAGGGTTAGGGTTACTTTTGTAATTTCAAATAAAAGTAGGGGTAATATAGTAATTAGGAACAAATTTTAATCCAACAAAATTAATGTATAGAAATACTATTTGCTCCTCAATTTCACACTTTATTTTCAATAAAATGTCCAAATTAAATAATTAGAAATAATATAATTAAATCCTTTATTTTCCAAAGTAGCAGTATTAATATTTAAAATATTACTCATTTAATCCAAATCATATGGAAATCTCTATTATTTCACAAATACCCACTTTATAAATTTGAATATAGAAAATAATCCAATAATTGTAAAATTGGATAAAAATCATAACTTATCTCAAATCCAATAAATCAAAACTTGCCTTAATTATCTTTAATAAAATAATTTCTGAAATTAAGGCTATAAATAACTATATGATTTGGGACTTGATCATAACAAGACTTTTCAAAAGTTCTGGGTCTTACATTGGGGGCTGGCCATTCGGCCATGCTTGGACCTAATCACTTATGTATTTTCAACGGTAGAGTTTCTACACACCATAGATTAAGGTGTGGAGCTCTGCTGTTCCTCAAAGATTAATGCAAAGTACTACTATTTTTCTATTCAATTCAACTTATTCCGCTTCTAAGATATTCATTCACACTTCAACATGAATGTGATGATCGTGACAAAGTCATCATCATTCCCCTATGAACGCGTGCCTGACAACCACCTCCATTCTACCTTAGATTGAATGGGTATCTCTTGGATATCTAATACAGGGGACCGAGTCCGAGCTATTAGAGTCTTCGTGGTATAAGTTAGAACCCATGGATGGCCATTCTTGAGATCCGAAAAGTCTAAACCTTGTCTGTGGTATTCCGAGTAGGATCTGGGAAGCCATGCAGTGACAGCGCATTGGACCATTTTCACAGGAGGATGGGATGTAGCCATTGACAACAGTGATGCCCTACATAAAGCTTGCCATGGAAAGGAGTATGATTGATTGGATGAAGACAGCAGGAAAGCAGAGATCAGAGGAACGAAAGCATCTCTATACGCTTATCTGAAATTCTCACCAATGAATTACATAAGTATCCCTATCCTAGTTTATGTTCTATTTATCTTTTATTTATCACTTTATAAAACTATTTCAATATGCCTGACTGAGATTTACAAGGTGACCATAGCTTGCTTCAAGCCGACAATCTCCGTGGGATCGACCCTTACTCACGTAAGGTTTATTACATGGACGACTCAGTGCACTTGCTGGTTAGTTGTACGAAGTTGTGAAACAGATATAAGATCATGAACGTGCGTATTTAGTTTTTAGCACCGTTACCAAGGAAGGAACGATCACGATTTCGCACACCAAGTTTTTGGCACCGTTGCCGGGGATTGTTCGAGTTTGGACAACTGACGGTTCATCTTGTTGCTCAGATTAGATAACTTTATTTTAATTTTAACCTTTTTGTTTTTATTTATTAATTCTCAAAAAATACAAAAAAAATCTTCTTTTTCGTTTTTCCCAAATTAATTTTTGAAAAAATACAAAAAAAATTTACAAAATCATAAAATCAAAAATATTTTTAATATTTCTTACTTGAGTCTAGAGTCAATTTTTTAAGTTTGGTGTCTTGCATGTGTTTCTTTTTTCTCAAGAATTTTCGAAAATTCATCATATGTTCTTCATGATCTTCAAGTTGTTCCTGGCTAGTCTTCTTGTTTGATCTTCATATTTTCTTGTTTTGTGTCTTTTCTTGTTTTTCATATGCATTTTTAATTTGTTAGTGTCTAATTATTGAAAATTATGAGTTTGGTGTCTTGCATGTTTTTCTTTTCTTAAAAATTTTCAAAAATAAGTCTTGATGTTCATCTTGATCTTCAAAGTGTTCTCGGTGTTCATCTTGACATTCATAGTGTTCTTGCATGCATTGTGTGTTTTGATTCATAATTTTTATGTTATGAGTCTTTTTCATGTTTTTCTTTTTCTTCATTAAAAATTCAAAAATAAAAAAATATCTTTCCCTGTTTCTCTCTTAAAATTTCGAAAATTTGGATTGACTTTTTCAAAAATTTTTAAAATCTAGTTGTTTCTTATGAGTCAAGTCACATTTTCAATTTAAAAATCCTATCTTTTCAAAATCTTTTTCAAAAATAAAATATTTTTCATTTTTCCTTCATATTTTCAAAAACTTTCTAAATTTGATTTTCAAAATCTTTCTCTTATTTTATTTCTTTATTTTCAAAAATTTTATTAGTATTTAATGTGATTGATTCAAAAATTTCAAGTTGTTACTTGCCTATTAAGAAAGGTTCAATCTTTAAATCTTAAAATCTTATCTTTTTGTTTCTTGTTAGTCGAGAAATCAACTTTAATTTTCAAAATCAAATCTTTTTAAATTTCTTTTTCAAATCTTTTTCAAAATAAGTTTCAATCAATCATATCTTTTTGTTTCAATCATATCCCTTTTTTATTTCAATCATATCTTTTTCAAATTCAATTTCAAAATCTTTTCTAACTTCTTTCCTAACCTCTTATCTTTTTAAAATTGATTTTCAAATCTTTTTCAATCAATCTTATCTTTTTGTTTCAATCATATCTTTTTCAAAACCACCTAACTAATTCAATCTCTCTTAAATTTTCGAAAATACCTCCCTCTTTTTCAAAATTTCATTTTGATTAACTAATTATTTTAAATTTAATTTAATTTTAATTTTTAATTTTTGAATGCTAAGTTTAATTTTAAAAATTTTTTATTTTTATTTTCAAAATTTAACTTTAAATTTTAATTTTTATTTTTCGAATTCTCTCACCTCTCATCTCCTTCTATTTATTTATTCATCTACTAACACTTCTCTTTCACCCAAAAATTCGAACACCACCTCCCTCTCTGTGTTCGAGTTTTTTCCTCTTCTCTTCTTTACATTACATTATTTTCTTCTTCTACTCACACAAAGGAATCTCTATACTGTGACATAGAGGATTCCATATTTTCTTTGTTATTCCCTTCTTTGTCATATGAGCAGGAGCAAGGACAAGAACATTCTTGTTGAAGCAGATCCTGAACCTGAAAGGACTCTGAAAAGGAAACTAAGAGAAGTTAAAATACAACAATCCAGAGACAACCTTACAGGAATTTTCAAACAGGAAGAGGAGATGGCAGCCAAAAATAATGATAATGCAAGGAGGATGCTTGGTGACTTTACTTCCTGCTATTGGAGCAAACAATTTTGAGCTGAAACCTCAATTAGTTTTCCTGATGCAGCAGAACTGCAAGTTTTATGGACTTCTATCTGAAGATCCTTTTCAGTTCTTAACTGAATTCTTGCAGATCTGTGACACTGTTAAGACCAATAGGGTTGATCCCAAGATCTACAGGCTTATGCTTTTCCCATTTGCTGTAAAAGACAGAGCTAGAATATGGTTGGACTCTCAACCTAAGGATAGCCTGAACTCTTGGGATAAGCTGGTCACGGCTTTCTTAGCCAAGTTCTTTCCTCCTCAAAAGCTTAGTAAGCTTAGAGTGGATGTTCAAACTTTCAGATAGAAAGAAGGTGAATCCCTCTATGAAGCTTGGGAGAGATATAAGCAATTGACCAAAAAGTGTCCTTCTGACATGCTTTCAGAATGGACCATTCTGGATATATTCTATGATGGTCTGTCTGAATTATCAAAGATATCACTGGACCATTCTGCAGGTGGATCTATTCACCTAAAGAAAAGGCCTGAGAAGCTCAAGAACTCATTGACATGGTTGCTAATAACCAGTTCATGTACACTTCCGAGAGGAATCCTGTAAGTAATGGGATGCCTCAGAAAAAGGGAGTTCTTGAAATTGATACTCTGAATGCCATATTGGCTCAGAACAAAATATTGACTCAACAAGTCAATATGATTTCTCAGAGTCTGAATGGAATGCAAGCTGCATCCAACAGTACTCAAGAGGCATCTTCTGAGGAAGAAGCTTATGATCCTGAGAACCCTGCAATAGCAGAGGTGAATTACATGGGTGAACCCTATGGAAACACCTATAATCCCTCATAGAGAAATCACCCAAATCTCTCATGGAAGGATCAACAAAAGCCTCAACAAGGCTTTAATAATGGTGGAAGAAACAGGTTTAGCAATAGCAAGCCTTTTCCATTATCCACTCAGCAAAAGACAGAGAGTTCTGAGCAGAATCCATCTAGCTTGGCAAATATAGTCTCTGATCTATCTAAGGCCACTCTAAGTTTCATGAATGAAACAAGGTCCTCCATTAGAAATTTGGAAGCACAAGTGGGCCATCTGAGTAAAAGGATCACTGAAACCCCTCCTAGTACTCTCCCAAACAATACAGAAGAAAACCCAAAAGGAGAGTGCAAGGCCATTGAATTGACCATCATGGCCGAATCTACAAGGGAGGGAGAGGACGTGAACCCCAATGAGGAAAACCTCCTGGGACGTCCAGAGCTCAATAAGGAGTTTCCCTCTAAGGAATCAAAGGACTCTGAGGCTCATCTGGAGACCATAAACATTCCATTAAACCTCCTTATGCTATTCATGAGCTCTGATGAGTATTCTTCTTCTGAAGAGAATGAAGATGTTACTAACGAGCAAGTTGCCAAGTACCTTGGTGCTATCATGAAGCTGAATGCCAAATTATTTGGTAATGGGACTTGGGAAGATGAACCTCCCTTGCTCACCAATGAACTGAGTGATATGGATCAACTGAAATTGCCTCAGAAGAAATAGGATCCTGGAAAGTTCTTAATACCTTGTACCATAGGCACCATAACCTTTGAGAAGGCTCTATGTGACCTTGGGTCAGGGATAAACCTCATGCCCCTCTCTGTAATGGAGAAATTGGGAATCTTTGAGGTGCAAGCTGCTAGAATCTCACTAGAGATGACAGACAACTCAAGAAAACAGGCTTATGGACTAGTAGAGGACAAGTTAGTAAAGGTTGAAGACCTTTACATCCCTACTGATTTTATAATTCTGGATACTGGGAAGGATAAGGATGAATCCATCATCCTTGGAAGACCCTTCCTAGCCACAGCAAGAGCTGTAATTGATGTGGACAGAGGAGAGTTGGTCCTTCAACTGAATGAGGACTACCTTGTGTTTAAAACTCAAGGTTCTCCTTCTATAACCATGGAGAGGAAGCATGAAAAGCTTCTCTCAGTACAGAGTCAAACAAAGCCCCTACAATCAAACTCTAAGTTTGGTGTTAGGAGGCCTCAGCCAAACTCTAAGTTTGGTGTTGAATCCTCACATCCAAACTCTAAGTTTGGTGTTGGGAATCTATAAAATTGACCTGATCACCTGTGTGGCTCAGTGAGAGTCCACTGTCAAGCTATTGACATTAGAGAAGCGCTTGTTGGGAGGCAACCCAATGTTATTTAATATATTTTATTTTATTTTCTCTTTGTTATTTCATGATTTACTAGGTTGATGATCATGTGGAGTCACAAAAACTACAAAAAATTCAAAAACAGAATGAAAAATAGCATTGAAAATAGAACACCCTGGAAGAAGGGCTTACTGGCGTTTAAACGCCAGTAAGGAGCATCTGGCTGGCGTCTAACGCCAAAACAGAGCATGAAACTGGCGTTAAATGCCAGAAACAAGCAGCATTCTGGCGTTTAAACGCCAGGAATGCACCCCAGAGGAAAACTGGCGTTCAACGCCAGAAACATCCTGCAAACTGGCGTTGAACGCCCAAAACAAGCATGGAAGTGGCGTTTAACGCTAGAAACATGCTGCAATCTGGCATTAAACGCCAGAATTGCCTACAGAGGGCGTTTACACGCCTAATTGGAGCAGGGATGATTAAAGTCCTTGGCCCCACTGGATCTATGGACCCCACAGGATCTCCTCAGGATCTGTGGACCCCACAGGATCCCCACCTACTTCTTCTCTCCTCTTCACACTTTTTCATAACTCTCTTCCCTAAATACCCCTCACC
>NC_029781.3:52589018-52608742 GCF_000817695.3 Arachis duranensis
CTCTTTCCCATCACCTCTTCACCACTCACATCCATCGTCTCTTCCCCAAAAACCCCACCTACCTTTAAATTCAAAATAATTTCCCTCCCAAACCCAACCCTAAATGGCCGAACCCTAACCCCTCCCCACTCCTATATAAACCCCTCATTCCTTCTTCATTTTCACACAACACAACCTTCTTTTCTTCCCCTTGGCCGAATCCACCTTCTCCCTCCATCTCCTCCATTTTTCTTCTTCTTCTACTTCTTTCTCTTTTTTTCGCTCGAGGATGAGCAACCATTTTAAGTTTAGTGTGGTAAAAGCATTGCTTTTTGTTTTTCGATAACCATTTATGGCACCTAAGGCCAGAGAAACCTCTAGAAAGAGGAAAGGGAAAGCAATTGCTTCCACCTCAGAGTCATGGGAGATGGAGAGATTCATCTCTAAGGTTCATCAAGACCGCTTCTATGAAGTTGTGGCCAAGAAGAAAGTGATCCCTGAGGTTCCTTT
The DNA here is from genome assembly GCF_000817695.3 of Arachis duranensis. Lineage (NCBI taxonomy): Eukaryota > Viridiplantae > Streptophyta > Magnoliopsida > Fabales > Fabaceae > Arachis > Arachis duranensis. The sequence goes on from NC_029781.3 coordinate 52,589,508, forward strand.
CAAACTAAAAAAGAATGAGTATCTGAAGATCCGACTTGAAATCCAAAGAAGAGGTTGGGAAGTTCTAACCAACCCCATTCAACAAGTCGGGATCTTAATGGTTCAAAAGTTCTATGCAAATGCATGGGTTACTAGGAACCATGATCAAAGTGTGAACCTGAACCCAAAGAATTGGTTCACCATAGTTCGGGGGAAATACTTAGATTTCAGTCCGCAGAATGTAAGGTTGGCGTTCAACCTACCAATGATGGAAGAGAACGCACGCCCCTACACTATAAGAGTCAACTTTGATCAAAGGTTGGACCAAGTCCTCATGGACATATGTGTGGAAGGAGCTCAATGGAAAATTGACTCAAGGGGCAAGTCGGTTCAACTAAGAAGGCTTGACCTCAAACCAGTGGCTAGAGGATGGTTGGAGTTCATTCAACGCTCAATCATTCCTACTAGCAACCAGTCTGAAGTTACTATAGACCGGGCCATCATGATCCATAGTATCATGATTGGGGAGGAAGTGGAAGTTCATGAGATTATACCTCAAGAACTCTACAAGGTGGCTGACAAGTCCTCCACTTTGGCAAGGTTAGCCTTTCCTTACCTCATTTGTCACCTCTGCAATTTGGCTGGAATTGACATAGAGGGGGACATCCTCATTGAAGAGGATAATCCCATCACTAAGAAAAAGATGGAGCAAACAAGAGAGCATGGACCTCAACATGAGCATGAGGAAATTCCTTACCATGAAATCCCTGAGATGCCTCAAGGGATTCACTTTCCTCCACAAAACTATTGGGAACAAATCAACACTTCCCTAGCTGAATTAAGTTCCAACATGGGACAATTAAGGGTGGAACATCAAGAGCATTCCATCATCCTCCATGAAATTAGAGAAGATCAAAGAGCTATGAGGGAGGAGCAAGAAAGACAAGGAAGAGACATAGAGGAGCTCAAAAGCACCATTGGTTCTTCAAGAAGAGGAAGACGCCACCCTCACTAAGGTGGACTCATTCCTTAATCTCCTTGTTTATTTATTTTCCTGTTTTTCGATTTTTATGCTTTATGTTTGTTTATGTTTTTGTCTTCATGATCACTAGTATTTAAGTGTCTATGCCTTAAATTTATGAATGTCCTATGAATCCATCACCTCTCTTGAATGAAAAATGTTTTAATTACAAAAGAACAAGAAGTACATGGTTTCGAATTCATCCTTGAAACTAGTTTAATTATTTTGATGTGGTGACAATACTTTTTATTTTCTGAATGAATGCTTGAACAGTGCATATGTCTTTTGAAGTTGTTGTTTAAGAATGTTAAATATGTTGGCTCTTAAAAGAATGATGAACAGGAGAAATGTTATTTGATAATCTAAAAAATCATAAAAATGATTCTTGAAGCAAGAAAAAGCAGTGAATACAGAAAGCTTGCGAAAAAAAATGGCGAAAAAAATAGAAAGAAAAAGAAAAAAAGCAAGCAGAAAAAGTCAAAAGCTCTTAAAACCAAGAGGCAAGAGCAAAAAGCCAGTAACCCTTAAAACCAAAAGGCATGGGTAATAAAAAGGATCCAAGGCTTTGAGCATCAGTGGATAGGAGGGCCTAAAGGAATAAAATCCTGGCCTAAGCGGCTAAACCAACCTGTCCCTAACCATGTGCTTGTGGCGTGAAGGTGTCAAGTGAAAACTTAAGACTGAGCAGTTAAAGTCAAGGTCCAAAGCAAAAGAAGAGTGTGCTTAAGAACCCTGGACACCTCTAATTGGGGACTTTGGCAAAGCTGAGTCACAATCTGAAAAGGTTCACCCAGTTATGTGTCTGTGGCATTTATGTATCCGGTGGTAATACTGGAAAACAAAGTGCTTAGGGCCACGGCCAAGACTCATAAAGTAGCTGTGTTCAAGAATCAACATACTGAACTAGGAGAATCAATAACACTATCTGAATTCTGAGTTCCTATAGATGCCAATCATTCTGAACTTCAATGGAGGAAGTGAGATGCCAAAACTATTCAAGAGGAAAAAAGCTACAAGTCCCGCTCATCTGATTGGAGCTATGTTTCATTGATATTTTGGAATTTATAGTATATTTTCTTATTTTTATCCTATTTGATTTTCAGTTGCTTGGGGACAAGCAACAATTTAAGTTTGGTGTTGTGATGAGCGGATAATTTATACGCTTTTTGGCATTGTTTTTAGTATGTTTTTAGTATGATTTAGTTAGTTTTCATTATATTTTTATTAGTTTTTAAATAAAAATCACAATTCTGGACTTTACAATGAGTTTGTGTATTTTTCTGTGATTTCAGGTAATTTCTGGCTGAAATTGAGGGACTTGAGCAAAAATCTGATTCAGGCTGAAAAAGGACTGCTGATGTTGTTGGATTCTGACCTCTCTGCACTCGGAATAGATTTTCTGGAACTACAGAACTTCAAATGGCGCGCTCTTAATTGTGTTGGAAAGTAGATATTCAAGGCTTTCCAGCAACATATAATAGTCCATACTTTAAATAAGGATAGATGACGTAAACTGGCGTTCAACGCCAGTTCCATGCTGCATTCTGGAGTCAAACACCAGAAACAGGTTGCAAAGTGGAGTTCAACGCCAGAAACAGGCTACAAGCTGGCGTTCAACTCCAAAAGAAGCCTCTACACGTGTAAAGCTCGATGCTCAGCCCTGTCACACACCAAGTGGGCCCCAGAAGTGGATTTCTGCATCATTTACTTATTTCTGTAAATCCTAGTAACTAGTTTAGTATAAATAGAACTTTTTACTATTGTATTTACATCTTTGGATTATCTTTTGATCCTTTGATCATGTATTGGGGGCTGGCCATTCGGCCATGCCTGGACCTTATCACTTATGTATTTTCAACGGTAGAGTTTCTACACACCATAGATTAAGGTGTGGAGCTCTACTGTTCCTCAAAGATTAATGCAAAGTACTACTGTTTTTCTATTTAATTCAACTTATTCCGCTTCTAAGATATTTATTCACACTTCAACATGAATGTGATGATCGTGACAAAGTCATCATCATTCCCCTATGAACGCGTGCCTGACAACCACCTCCGTTCTACCTTAGATTGAATGGGTATCTCTTGGATATCTAATACAGGGGACCGAGTCTGAGCTATTAGAGTCTTCGTGGTATAAGTTAGAACCCGTGGATGGCCATTCTTGAGATCCGGAAAGTCTAAACCTTGTCTGTGGTATTCCGAGTAGGATCTGGGAAGGGATGGCTGTGCGTAGTGACAGACGCAAAAGGATAGTAAATCCTATTCCAGTATGATCGAGAACCGACAGATGATTAGCCATGCAGTGACAACGCATTGGACCATTTTCACAGGAGGATGGGATGTAGCCATTGACAACGGTGATGCCCTACATAAAGCTTGCCATGGAAAGGAGTAGGATTGATTGGATGAAGATAGCAGGAAAGTAGAGATCAGAGGAACGAAAGCATCTCTATACGCTTATCTGAAATTCTCACCAATGAATTACATAAGTATCCCTATCCTAGTTTATGTTCTATTTATCTTTTATTTATCACTTTATAAAACTATTTGAATATGCCTGACTGAGATTTACAAGGTGACCATAGCTTGCTTCAAGCCGACAATCTCCGTGGGATCGACCCTTACTCACGTAAGGTTTATTACATAGACGACTCAGTGCACTTGCTGGTTAGTTGTACAAAGTTGTGAAACAGATATAAGATCATGAACGTGCGTATTTAGTTTTTAGCACCGTTACCAAGGAAGGAACGATCACGATTTCGCACACCAAGCGTCAACACCAAACTTAAAAGTTTGCTTGTCCTCAAGCAAAGAAGAACTGAAAATAGAAAGAGATAATTTATTATGAAAGAAAGAAAAAGAAGAGGATAAAAGAATAACAGAAAATTAAGATTGGGAGAGAGAGGGAAAGAAAACTAGGTGGAATTAGTGCGGCGCAAGCGGCGCAGACGCGTGAGTCACGCGATCGCGCAGTTAGCGCACTGTTGAAGTGGCGCGAACGCGTGGGTGACGCGATCGCGTGGATGGCCGATATTGAAAAACCGAAGCGGACGCATGGGGTACGTGTTCGCATGACCAAATTTGTGCTTTTAGCACACTTCTTGCCCGAAGCTAGCACAACTCTCTGCCCAAGCACTCTTTTACGTCGATTCTACAGGTCACGCATTCGCGTGAGTGACGCGGACGCGTGGGAGGCAGTTTTCCTACATGATGCGGGCGCGTCATCGACGCGGTCGCGTGGAACAATTTGTGCCAAAGGCACTATTCCAGCGCCACTCCCTCGCAACTCTCTGTCAAATTTATTTTCTTTAAACACACCCATCTGACGCGGATGCGTCAGCGACGTGTGCGCGTCGTGTGCGCTCTTTTTTTTAGCCTGAGGTGTTTGGTTCCTGTGATAAAATAGCTGCATGATCAGAAAATTAGTAAGAACTTAATAAAAATCAACTATGTAAAAACTACTACTATGAAAAATAACTAAAAATGAAGAAGAACGATCATACCATAATGGGTTGTCTCCCACCAAGCACTTTTAGTTAAAGTCCTTAAGTTGGACATGTGGTGAGTTCCTTGTCATGGTGGCTTGTGCTTGTACTGATCCAGGAATCTCCACCAATGTTTGTTAATCCAATGGCTACTGGGATCCCAAACTAGGCGCATAACGCCTTTGAGCAAGTGGAAACAAGTGACAGGGCCCCAAGAGTGTTGATTGTGGGAATGAATTCCAGGGTCCCAAACCTTGCTTTTACACCCGTCTTCTTGTGTATCACCATTGTTCCCACCGGGTGGCAAGCAATCTAAATTCTTACAGAGACATCCAAACAACCATCTAGACCCATTTAGATTAGCTCTACACCAATCCTTGCACTTCAATTTGGAGCATGCAACCATATTGAACCTTGCTTGACAATTCTCAGCACTAACCATCTTCCTCTTATTCTTAATATTACAGAGAGCTTTAAGTTGACCATCCGTCTCCAGTATCCCATATTCAAGTGGGAAAGTAAAGGTTAAGGTTAGGAATTTTACCCACTTGAATGTTGTATTGGATGGTGATGGCTTTGGAAGAGGTCTTGCAAGCTCCACTCCCTTGTGTTCTTCTTTGAATTCTACCACCTCTTTGCAAGCTTCCTCAATTTCAACCTCTTCTTCTTGGTAGCTTTCTTTTAATTCAATCTCTTCTTCATTGCTTACCAAGGGCATGAGAGGTTGTGTATCTTCCTCCTTTGTGGGTGCATCTTCCTCCTTTGTTTTTGCATCTTCTTCTTCTTCCATGTGTGAGGATGGAAAGTTCTCTAATGCACTGGAGTATAAACTCCTTTGATTGATTTCCTCACTTTCTTCCATAGGATTTTGCATTGTATCTTTTGGGAAGGAATTTGCTTGTTCCTCTTCCTGGTATTTGATAATCGACTGCATATGCTTCTCTATATTTTTGACACTTGTCTTTATATCATGTAAATATTCTTTCATGAGAAGCTCAAGATCCGATGGTATTTGATATGAATAAGAAGGAGGTGATGGTTCTTGATAAGTGTAAAAAGAGGATGGTTCTTAGTATGAATAAGAAGATAGTGGCTCTTGATATGGGTAGAAAGATGATGGTTCTTGATATGGATAGAGAGGAGGTGGTTCTTGGTATGGATATGGGGATGGTGGTTCTTGATAGTTGGAACATGGAGCATTGAAGTTTCTTTGGTTTTGACTTTGCCAACCAAAATTTGGGTGGTTTTCCCATTCATAATGATATGAATCATTACTCGGGTGTGAGTAGTAACTCATATGATCTCTCTTCATTATTTTTCCTTAGCACAACACACCAAAAAGAATTAAACGCACCATGTGGTAAACAGGAAAGCAAAGAAAAAAAGAACAAAATTCTAAAAATTAAAATAAAACTAACTAGAAAACACCAAACTTAATTTCAGAAATTAAAAAAAATATTAATACTATTTTATTTAATTATTAAATTTTTTTTGTTAAAAATAGAAATAAAATAAAACTAATAAAATATTGAAAGATAAAAAAAAATGTAAAAAAAACAGAATGAAAATAAAAGAAAAAAATAAAATAATAAAGATTTTAATTTTTTTAATTTTTTAATTTTTTTTATTTTAAAAAATTAATTTTAAACGGAAGAAAGAAAAAATAAATAAATAAAACGGGGCAGGGGGTTTTCAAACGGAATTTTTTTTTTGAAAAATAATAAAATAATATTTAAAACGCCTAATCTAAACAATCAAACAACTAATAGTTGTTAATCACAGTCAATTCCCGGCAATGGCGCCAAAAACTTGATGCGGTATTTACAACCACACTTACTAACCGGCAAGTGCACCGGGTCGTACCAAGTAATACCTTACGTGAGTAAGGTCGATCCCACGAGGATTGATGGATTAAGCAACGATAGTGTTTGATAGGATTAGTTAGACAAGCAGAAAATAGTGTTTGAGATGCAATATAAAAGACATTAAACAATATAAAAAAATATTAAAAACAGGCAGGTGAATAGGTGAGGAATAAAATATGGAGAAAATAGTTAAGGCTTCAGAGTTATCTATTTTTCCGGATTAACTTTTCTTACTAACTATTTTAAACATGTAGGATTTAATTTATGGCAAACTATATGTGACTAGACCCTAATTCCTTAGACCTTCCTAGTCTCCTCTAAAATTCATCAACAGCCAATTTTTTGGTCAATTAATTCCAATTAGAGGGTGATAATCAAATTCTAGTTTATATGCCACAAGAATCCTAATTGTCCAAAAATAAAGGGATTATATGTCACGTATCCCGTTAAATACAAACAATTAGAAATTCAGGATAATATGTTTTCAAGCTATTGTTCAAGTAAAGAGCTTTTCCAAGTTTTACAAGAACTCAAATAGAACATGGGGCATACTTTCGTTACACCCAAATTTATAAAATAAAGAACGAAAACAATTATTAAAATATAAATTCATACATAAATTAAAATAGAAAAATAATAAAATCAATCCATAGAAATAGACAGAGCTCCTAACCTTAACAATGGAGGATTAGTTGCTCATAATTGAGAGGGAAAATAAAGATTGTAAATTAGGATGGAATGGGATCCTCCCCTGGACCTCTACAAAGGAAGGAAAGCTTCCTCCTTTTATAACTAATCCTAATAAATTTAAAATCTAATATCTAAAACTAAAAATTAAAATAATATCCTTTCCTAATTTAAGATTTGAATTTAAATTTGAATTAATTAACAGATCTTCAGTTGATGGATGGGGCCACTTGTTCTGTCCATTCTGTAGCTTTTAATCTGTGTTTTCTGGCTGAAAACTGAGTTAAAACAGCCCAGAAATTGACCCCAGCGTTTTCTATCAATTCTGCAGATCGCTCATGTGACGCGTCCGCGTCGTCCACGCGTTCACGTCATTTGTGCAGATTCCAGTCCACGCGTTCGCGTCAGGCACGCGATCGCGTCATTGCGATTTCCTCCATTCCGCGCGGTCGCGTGAGCCATGTGTCCGCATCGGTATTCGCTGGTCATCTCCTTGGTTTCTTATCTTTCTCTGCAGAAACTTCATCAAATCCATCCGAATGCTACCTAAAATAAATAAAATTGCACAAAACTCAAAATAGCATCCATAGTGGCTAAAATATAATTAATTCTTAATTAAACTCAACAAATTAGATGCAAATTCACTAGGAAAAGATAGACAAGATGCTCACGCATCACAACACCAAACTTAAACTGTTGCTTGTCCTCAAGCAACCAAAACTAATATAAGCTTAGGATGTGAATTTACATGAGAATGAGAGTTCGATTAAGCCCATGTCTCTTCTTATAGTGGGGTTTACAACTGCAATCCTGAATAGTTTTGGCATCTCACTTTATCCTTTGAAGTTCAGAATGATTGGCATCCATATAAATTCAGAGTTCAGATAGTGTTATTGATTCTCCTAGTTCAGTATGTTGATTCTTGAACACAGCTACTTTTTGAGTCTTGGCTGTGACCCTAAGCATTTTTTTTTCCAGTATTACCACCGGATACATAAATGCCACAGACACATAGCTGGGTGAACCTTTTCAGATTGTGACTCATCTTTGCTAGAGTCCCCAGTTAGAGGTGCCCAGAGTTCTTAAGCACACTCTTTTTGCTTTGGACCACGACTTTAACCGCTCAGTCTCAAGCTTTTCACTTGACACCTTCACGCCACAAGCACATGGTTAGGGAAAGCTTGATTTAGCCGCTTAGGCCAGAATTTTATTCCTTTGGGCCCTCCTATCCATTAATGCTCAAAGCCTTGGATCCTTTTTACACTTTGCCTTTTAGTTTAAAGGGTTATTGGCTTATATATATATATATATATATTTTGCAAGCTTTGTGTTTTTCACTGCTTTTTCTTGCTTCAAGAATCAATTTTATGATTTTTCAGATTATCAATAACATTTCCCTTTTTCATCATTCTTTCAAGAGCCAACAATTTTAACATTCATAAACTTCACTATAAAAAATATGCACTGTTCATGTCATGCATTCAGAATCACAGAAAATACCACCACATTTAAGTATATAAGACTATTCTTCAATATAGACCCACTTTCTCATGCAATATATCACTCCTGTATTTTTGATTTGAAATTAAGCTCAGTGAGTAATACATGAGACAATTTTTTTTTTCAGAATTAAAGCAATAGGGAGAACTAAACTAGTCCTAGGATTCTAACTAATAAAGGATCATGCAACAAACAAAGAAAAATAGCAGAAAATCGGAACATAACATAGACAAAGAGGGGAGGAATAAAAAATGAAAGGAACTCAACCACCTTAGTTATCCTAGCAGTCGTTTATTCTTCAGGTTGTGCTCCTCAGTGAAGATGATTTGCCTCCCTTTTGGTGCCATAGGAATAAACAGAAAACTTCTAAGCGAAGAGTCAACACCAAACTTAAAAGTTTGCTTGTCCTCAAGAAAAGAAGAACTGAAAATAGAAAGAGATAATTTATTATGAAAGAAAGAAAAAGAAGAGGATAAAAGAATAAGAGAAAATTAAGATTGGGAGAGAGAGGGAAAGAAAACTGGGTGGAATTAGTGCGGCGCAAGCGGCGCGGACGCGTGAGTCACGCGATCGCGTGGGTGATGCGATCGCGTGGATGGCCGATATTGAAAAAACGAAGCGGACGCGTGGGGTACGCGTTCGCGTGACCAAATTTGTGCTTTTAGCACACTTCTTGCCCGAAGCCAGCACAACTCTCTGCCCAAGCACTCTTTTACGTCGATTCTGCAGGTCACGCTTTCGCATGAATGACGCGGACGCGTGGGAGGCAGTTTTCCTACATGACGCGGGCGCGTCATCGACGGGGTCGCGTGGAACAATTTGTGCCAAAGGCATTATTCCAGCGTCACTCCCTCGTAACTCTCTGTCAAATTTATTTTTTTTCACACACACCCATCTGACGCGGACGCGTCAGCGACGCTGCGTGTCGTGTGCGCTCTTTTTTTTTTTTAGCCTGAGGTGTTCGGTTCCTATGATAACATAGCTGCATGATCCGAAAATTAGTAAGAACTTAATAAAAATCAACTAAGTAAAAACTACTACTACAAAAAATAACTAAAAATGAAGAAGAACGATCATACCACGGTGGGTTGTCTCCCACCAATCACTTTTAGTTAAAGTCCTTAAGTTGAACATGTGGTGAGTTCCTTGTCATGGTGGCTTGTGCTTGTACTGATCCAGGAATCTCCACCAATGTTTGTTAATCCAATGGCTACCGGGATCCCAAACTAGGCGCATAACGCCTTTGAGCAAGTGGAAACAAGTGACAGGGCCCCAAGAGTGTTGATTGTGGGAATGAATTCCAGGGTCCCAAACCTTGCTTTTACACCCGTCTTCTTGTGTATCACCATTGTTCCCACCGGGTGGCAAGCAATCTGAATTCTTACAGAGACATCCAAACAACCATCTAGACCCATTTAGATTAGCTCTACACCAATCCTTACACTTCAATTTGGAGCATGCAACCATATTGAACCTTGCTTGACAATTCTCAGCACTAACCATCTTCCTTTTACTCTTAATATCACAGAGAGCTCTAAGTTAATCATCCGTCTCTAGTAGCCCATATTCAAGTGGGAAAGTAATGGTTAAGGATAGGAATTTTACCCACTTGAATGTTGTATTGGTAAATGGAAGCCTCGGTCCAACAGAATTAGACATGGCTTTACAGCCAGCCAAGCTTCAACATATCATCATGAAACTCTAGAATTCATTCTTAAAAATTTTGAAGAACAGAATAAATTTTTTTTTGAATTTTTTTTTTGAAAATAAACATAAAAAGCTTAAACATAAAATAAAATTACCCAATCTAAGCAACAAGATGAACCGTCAGTTGTCCAAACTCGAACGATCCCCGGCAACGACGCCAAAAACTTGGTGCACGAAATTGTTATCCCCTGGCATGGCTCCAAAAACTTGGTGCACAATACCATGCTTCACACGTCTCTTCACAACTTCGCACAGCTGACCAGCAAGTGCACTGGGTCATCCAAGTAATACCTTACATGAGTAAGGGTCGATCCCATGGAGATTGTTGGTTTGAAGCAAGCTATGGTTATCTTGTAAATCTCAGTCGGGAAGATTCAAATGGCTATGGAGTTTTGATAATTAAAAGATAAATAAAACAAAAAATAAGATAGAGATACTTATGTAATTCATTGGTGGGAATTTCAGATAAGCGTATGGAGATGCTTTGTTCCTTCTGAATCTCTGCTTTCCTACTGCCTTCATCCAATCATTCATACTCCTTTCTATGGCAAGCTGTATGTTGGGGATCACCGTTGTCAATAGCTACCGTCCATCCTCTCAGTGAAAATAGTCCTCTACGGTTTCTGCACGGCTAATCAATTGTCGAATTTCTCGTCTCGGATGAAAAATACCAGGCACAGCCACTGCATGGCTAATCATCTGTCGGTTCTCACTTGTGTTGGAATAGGATCCTGTGATCCTTTTGCATCTGTCACTTTGCCCAACAGTCATGAGTTTAAAGCTCGTCATAGTCATCCCATCCCAGATCCTACTCGGAATACCACAGACAAGGTTTAGACTTTCCGGCTCTCAAGAATACTGCCAATTGATTCTAACTTATACCACGAAGATTCTAATCTCAGATTCAGATGCTCTATTGTCAGGAGAGATGATGTGAATCGTTGATGAGAGATCCAAGAGATATGCATTCAAGCTTGTTTTCAGATAGAACGGAAGTGGTTGTCAGTCACACGTTCATAAGTGAGAATGGTGATGAGTGTCACATAATCATCACATTCATCATGTTCTTATATGTGAATGAATATCTTAGAACAAGAATAAGCATGGATTGAATAGAAAAACAATAGTACTTTGCATTAATACTCGAGGAACAACAGAGCTCCACACCTTAATCTATGGTGTGTAGAAACTCCACCGTTGAAAATACATCAGTGATGAAGGTCCAGGCATGGCCGAATGGCCAGCCTCCATAAAGGTCTAAGACAACATAAAAACTGATCAAAGATTGATCCGAAGATACCTAATACAATAGTAAAAGGTCATATTTATACTAGACTAGTTGCTAGGGTTTACAGAAATAAGTAAATGATGCAGAAATCTACTTCCGGGCCCACTTGGTGTGTGCTTGGGCTGAGCATTGAAGATTTCATGTGTAGAGACTTTTTTTGGAGTTAAATGCCAGCTCTGGTGCCAGTTTGGGCGTTTAACTCCAGCTTTTATGCCAGTTCTGGCGTTTAACGCCAGAATAGAGTTGAAAGTTGGCGTTTAAATGCCAGTTTGTGTCATCAAAACTCGGGCAAAGTATAGACTATTATATATTGCTGGAAAGTCCAGGATATCTACTTTCTAATGCAATTAAGAGCGCGTCAATTGGGTTTCTGTAGCTCTAGAAAATTCATTTCGAGTATAGGGAGGTCAGAATCCAACAGCATATGCAGTCCTTTTTTAGCCTCTGAATCAGATTTTTGCTCAGGTCCCTAAATTTCAGCCAGAAAATACCTAAAATCACAGAAAAATACACAAACTCATAGTAAAGTACAGGAGTGTGAATTTTGCAAAAAAACTAATAAAAATATAATAAAAACTAATCAAAACATACTAAAAACTACTTAAAAATAATGGCAAAAAGCGTATAAATTATCCGCTCATCACGTGCGCACAAGTAAATGTGCATGTACACAAGAAGGAATCTGAATGTGTGCATGCACACAAGCACCTGTGCATATGCACAGGAGAACATTCAGCAAAGTGTGCGTACGCACAAGACCCTGCACGTGGTTAGATTAATGAAACACGTGCTACGCGATTTCTGAGGGCTTTTGGCCCATTTTGGAAGGCTTGAAGGCTGAATTGAAGTGGTATATGAAGGGTATATTAACACATATGAAGGCAATTAGAAAAAGGAGCTCACTTAGATGGTTTTTTTTAGAACATAATTAAGAGTAGTAGTGTAGAGTAGAATGCTCTCTTAGGGTTTCATTTCCATTTTCATTGTAGCATTTTATAGCAAGCTTTGATTTTGGATTTTGCTTATTTAATTGTAAGTATTCTCAATTTCCTCTTTAATTACATTATTTTTATTTGCATTTCCTCTTGGTTCAAGTGCTTTGTTTATATTTCCAATTTTGAGTTCTTGAAGTTTGATTGATGAATTTACTGTTTTATGCTTTCTTTTTGCTTGTTTGGATGTTTATTATTGATTTTGTGAATAGTTAGTTATAGTTCCCTAATTTTTCTTGCAATTTCTCATGTTTCGATTTGATGCCCACCAAGTATCTGTAAAAATTTCACTTGGTAATTTTGAGTAGATTTTCACACCTTGGCTTGGGATTTGAGTTCCTAGAATACTATAGTCATGATATCCGACATTTAGTGGTAATTCTTGGGTAGTTAGTTGACTCTTGTTTCCATTGACGCTAGCTTTTTATTAACTATTTTGGTAAGTTAGCTAGGACTTATGGATTAAGGTCAATTATACTTGCTTGACTTGCTCCTCGATGTTAGGGGTTAACTAGGTGAGATTGACTTATCATAATTACCATAGCTGTGGTTATGGTGATGATAGGATTCCTTGGATCCTCATTCCCAAGTCAAGGCTCTTTATTACATATCTTGCATTTTCACTATTTTTAACCTTGCTTCCTTTTTATTTGCTTTAATATTAATTTTGATCGTTGCTTAGTTCTTTCATTTCTTAGTTCTTTCAATATTTTGTTCTTTGATTTGAAAACCATTCTATTTTGTCCCCATAACCGAAAGCGTAACACCTCAATTGCATCATAGGGAGAACGACCCGAGGTTGAATTACTCTTGATCTCGGTTTATAATTGATTTGAATTTTAATATTTGATCATGAGGATTCATTGTTGGTTTGGACTATGCTACCAACGATTTGATTCATGTCTCGATTGATTCTAAACTATACAAGGAAATCCTCTTATCAAATTTGGCGCCATTGTCGGGGATGAAATTGGTGTTATGTTTTAGGTTGATGTGAATATGCCCATAGTGTAGGTAGCTTACTTCTTGGTTGTTTGGTTGTTTTTGTTAATATTTGGGTGTTTAGTCTTCTTGTTTGTTGATGTCCTTTGCTTTTATTTCTTACTTTCTTTATGAGATATCACCCTTGTTGCTTGGAGTTTGGTTGTGATTGTGTTGTAGGGTATGATGAATTCAAATTGGGATTGTATCAAGAAGTGGGAGAAACGATGGAGGGAGGAGCAATCCTCCCCATACTACAACGAGGCAATGAAGATTTCTCACCAAGAATGAAAATGGTGCTGACCAAAAGTCCAATATTGCCTCATACAGTGAACAAGATCCTCTCCCTTGAGCATATTAAGTTAATCCATGAGGATACAGGAAAAAGATTGACAGTAAGATGTGAGGAGCTAAGGCACTATGATCAACTCTCACCTTAGCTAAACTGACTGTCAAGTTAGTGACGGTAAAGAAGCTCTTATTGGGAGGCAACTCAATCCCTAGTATTCTTTGATTTTTTTTTCAGTTTAATTTTCATTTATTTATGACTTCTACTCATAGTTTTCTTTGGTTTACTTATGTTTGTGGTCGTGGAAAGTGTTTAGAATAGGGATAGAGGAGTCTGGAAGAAGAACAGAACACCCTAGAGAGGATTTCAATTCGGATGCTCTGGCGTTAAATGCTAGGATGGGTGTTCAGCAACAGACAGGGCACTAATCTCAAGGAGCTCTCTGATGGGTGGCGCTAAATTCTAGGCTAGGCATTTATGGCCAAGGAGCACGTAATTCTAGGTGACTTCACGTCGATTTGGGCGCTAAACGCTATGTTGAGCGTTTATTGCCTACATTTGCAACTTGAAAGCTGGCATTAAACGCCCTCCATGGAATTTAGCACCATGGATAGCACGCAAATCAAGATAGTATATGCCTCACAGGGCGCTAAATGCCAGCTAAGCGTTTAGCGCCAGGCCTCGTCCTAAAAAAAAAATTATTCCTGAAAAGTGTGGTGGCGCTAAACGGCCTTCTTGGCGTTTAGTGCCGCCTGAATGGCACATTTCGCGAAGTGTTGTGGTGCTAAATGTCAGGGCTGGCGTTTAGCACTAGCAATGCAGAATCATTCTTTGAAAGAGGAACTTTAATTTCCACAACGGTAACTTCCATACCCCCCTTTTGACCGTTCAACCCACCATCCCCACTCCACTCTATTTTCCTCTACTTTCATTCCCCTTCCTTCTTTTCCACCACATCTTTCCGCGTGACCTCCCCTTTCTTTCTCGTTTTTATCTCCGTTTTTCTTTGCTCGGGGACGAGCAAAAGCTTTAACTTTGGTGTTGGGGCAATCCATTTTTCCATTTTTGTCATCTTTCACGTGGCACCAAAAACTGGAGAATCCTCTTCAAGGAAGAGAAAAGAGAAGGCTCCTGCAACCGATCCATTTGACTTTAGCTGGTTTTTCTCCAAGACCCACGACGATTACTTTAATGAGATTCTGAGCAAAAAGAAGATAATCCCAGAGGTCCAATTTGATTTGCAACTAGATGAGTATCCAGAGATCAGGAAACAGATTCTGAGGAGGGGTTGGCAAGTGCTACACAATCCTGTGAAAGATGTGGGTGTTCTAATGGTCAAGGAGTTCTACACCAATTCTTGGGTGACGTACAAGCATGTCAAGGGCGTGAACCCTGACCCAAAGAACTGGCGCACTATGATCCGAGGGAAGATCTTAGAGTTTGGTCCAAAGAGGGTGAGGGATATACTTCAGCTGCCACCATCCAGAGATGACCCTCACTCTTACACTCAGAGGGTCAACACTGATAAGAGACTGGACTAGATTCTTACTGACAGATGCCTCCCCGGAGCACAATGGAGGAGGGATGCTAGAGGTCAGCCATACCAGCTGGCCAGGCATGATCTGAAGCCAGTTGCTCAGGGGTGGTTAGAGTTTATTCAGTGCTCCATCATTCCTACGAGTAACCGGTCTGAGGTTATTATTGACTGAGCTGTGATAATTCACAGTATTATGCTCTGTAATGAGGTGGAGGTGCACCATGTGATCCCTCAGGAGTTATACAGCATAGCAGTGAAGGCCTCCACCTCTGTTAGACTAGCCATCCCCCACCTCATCTTCCGCTTATGTGAGGCTGCCTGAGTCCGCATTGATAGGGATATCCCTATTGACATTGAGAGGCCGATCACTTGGAGGGGTATGGAGTACACCAAGGAGCTTGGACGAGCACCACCTCAGGAGCCAGTTCCCCCTCCTCAGTAGGAGTTGCCTGAGATCCCTCAGGGATATTATTTCCCACCTCGTGACTATTGGGATCAGCTGACTACATCTATTGGGCAGCTGACATCTTTTGTTGATCAGCTGAGGATAGAGTATCAGGATCACTCTGCCCTCCTCCATCAGGTAGTGGAGGAACAGCAAAGCCATGGGTGAGAGTTAGAGGAGTTGAGGCGCTAGAGAGGATTCTGGGAGGGAGTAGCCACCAGAACTAAGGTGGTTAAGTTTCATTATCTGCTGCTTTATTTATTTTCTATTTTTCAGTATTTTATCTTGTTTCCTGTTATCTGTTGAAGCCTTTGAATGATCATTAGTAGTTTTTTATTACTTTTCTAGTTTAGTTATTTAAATTGATATTTTATGTTTATTTTGAAAAATATCTCATTTATTGCTCACTGAGCTTGAAAAATCAAAAGAAAAAGAAAAGAACTAGTCAAATGCATGAGATTTTAGTTATATATTTTGAGTTGTTCTTATTACTTTGATGTGGTGGTAGTATCTATGATTCTGAATATATGAATTGAATAGTATATAATTGATATTGAAGTTAAGAATGCTGATTCTTGAGGTACAAGAACTTAGAAAAATATAATGGATGCTCTAAATTGAGTAAGAAGTTGATCCTTGAAGCAAAATAAACAACAAAAAGAAAAGAAAATAAAAAATAAGGTCCAAGGCTCTAAGTGTAACACCCTAATATATAGATCCTTATGCTCGAGTCATAAGTCAACGATATTACGGTGGTACGACTTAAGGTGGAATAATAGTAAGAAAATATATATATATATATATGTGTGCGTGTGTGTGTGTGTGTGTGTGTGTGTGTGTGTGTGTGTGTGTGTGTGTGTGTGTGTTTGAATGAAAGAACTAGTAAACGAGAAGCTTGAAAGGAAAATAAAATAAAATCGCGAACGAAAAGACACTCTCATAAATAGATAGCAGAAGAAAGGTAAAACGCGTTCAAAAAATGATAAGAATAAGATAAGGACAAAATGTATATAGGTAACATAAGTAAATAGCCACTAGTCATGACTTGCGAAGTTTAGGCCGGTTAGGGTACAAAAATTTAAGAGTTACTTGACTTCACTTCCTCGCCGCCGTCACTCATTTCATTTCCATTCTCAAATCTTAACCCTAGGCATTAGGCAAACTCTGAAGCTCACTTCGTCACTCACTCACTCTTCACTCCTTCAGGCTTGAGGCTTCAGGCCTTCAGCTCTTCTCCAACTCTCCAAGGCTGTCAAGGACCACATCCTCTGCTCAGCTGCGCCAGTAAGTCACTGTCACAGCTCGTTCGATCGTTCGCCGTCGCTCACCAAGACACCAACCGTCCTCATTCATCTCGGTCGCCTCGCTGCTGTCGCTCATGGAGCTCACATCGGCATCGCTTCCACTTCTTGCCGTCACTGTCCTTGCCGACTCGCCTCTCCAATCTGCGGTCTTTGATTTGTGCTCACCTTGTCGTCCCTCCTTCCTCCGTCGTCGTCTCTCTGGTGACTGGTAAGCACTAAGCACTTCTCGCTCAATACTTATCGCTGATGTGCATGTTCAGTTTTTTTAATTTAATTTTTATGATTTATGTTTTATGTTAAAATAGTTAAGATAAAACTAAAATTAATTTTGATTTCAAAAAATTAATTTCTCGCTTTGGTGACTGGTAGATTCCTGCATTGTGTAGCTCTTTTTCTTATAAAATCTAGTCCATGGAAAATTCAGGGAAGAATATGTTTGTTGGCTCAATTTGTCAGACTTTGTTAGGCTAAAGCTTGTAAAATTGAAGTTGTTTTGGCTTCTTTGATGATTGGTTATATGGAGAAGAAGAAGTGATTTATTCTGATTTTATTCTGATTTTGCAATTGTCATTGAGTAGTGAATGGACTCTTCAAGATTAGAGTGACTTGGTTTATGAAAGGGAATATGATCAAGGTGTTATAATTATGAAGAGAATCAAAGACTGTTTTGTTTTTTCTGTTAAGAACAAAGGCCAGAGCAATAAGTTTAGTGTTAATTATGTTATGAACTTTGTTTATCTGTTTTGGTATGTTGCAGTTTTTGGTTGAATAAATTTGGCTGAATTTTTCCTAAAACTTGTGTGATTTTTGTGCAATTTTACTACACTAATTAAACAACAGAAGTGCAGAACTGATCAACAAATTTTGCTGATAATTCCATTCCATGCATCTTGTAAATTTCTTCCTATCCATGTGATAAAAAAATTCAGTATTTCAGTTATATCTATCTAAAGAAATAAAAGGGTATTGACATAATTCTTTCTTGGTCATTATGATTCACTTTCCTAATCTCTTAATTATAAAAGTTGAGTGATGAATTATCAAATCATATTCACGTAGTTTACTGCTACTGCTACTGTTACCAAATGAATTTTGAATTTAATAAAAGTAATCTCTAAATTATAAATCTAAATAAGCAAACTCATAATCCTCAAAAAATAAAAGATGTTAACAACTTCTAATTAACCTACTTGAATGGAGTTATTTTCCTCGTCGAGTTCCTTATTTTCCTTGTCAAGTCTAGTAAGTTCTTCATGGAGTAATTGGACTTCAGTTCTAAGCTTTGCCACAGATCCTTCGAGCTCTTGGAATGCTTCCTAATAAAATTAACAATTTTGTTTATAAATTGAAATTCAAGTTTTGGAGATATATATCAATCAAGATAATGCACACTTTTATATTGTATTATGTACCTGTTCATAATTTCTCTTCCTCTGAGCACATTTTCTGCTGGCCTCTCTTACATAGTACCAATTAATTTGCTAATTGTTACATCTTTTGATTTTCAGGTTTAAATTTTGATTTGCAAACTTTTAATGATGATGAAGATGTTGAAAGTGATCAAGAATAAGGGTTGAAGATTCCTGGAGGACGAAATTGTGATTGCCCTCTTTGTGTTTGCATGAGATTTATTTAGTGGCTCCTTGGCATATGTGATCACAACTCCGTTCAACTTAACCAGCAAGTGTACTGGGTCATCCAAGTAATACCTTACGTGAGTAAGGGTCGATCCGGTCGTCCAAGTAATAAACCTTACGTGAGTAAGGGTCGATCCCACAGAGATTGTTGGTATGAAGCAAGCTATGGTCGCCTTGTAAATCTCAGTTAGGCAGATTAAATGGTTATGGATTTCAAAAATTAATAAGAAACAAAAAATAAAATAGGATAGAAATACTTATGTAAATTAATGGTGGGGATTTCAGATAGGCGTGTGGAGATGCTAGAATCCTCTCAAATCTCTGTTTTCCTATTGCTTTCATCCAATTCTTCTTACTCCTTTCCATGGCAAGCTGTATGTAGGGCATCACCGTCATCAATGGCTACTTTTCATCCTCTCGGGAAAATGGTCCTATGCGCTGTCACTGCATGGCTAATCGTCTGGAGGTATCACCCTTGACAATGGTTACATCCCATCCTCTCAGTGAAAATGGTCC
>NC_029781.3:52609003-52609146 GCF_000817695.3 Arachis duranensis
GAATCTAAGAGATATGCGCCCGGCCTAAAGTAGAACGGAAGTGGTTGTCAGTCACACGCGTTCATAGGTGAGAATGATGATCAGTGTCACGGATCATCACATTCATCAAGTTGAAGTGCAACGTATATCTTGGAATAAGAATA
>NC_029781.3:52609168-52611032 GCF_000817695.3 Arachis duranensis
GCTGAGGCTTTTCTTGGAGTTGAACTCCAAGTTATAACGTGTTTTGGGCGTTCAACTCCGGATCATGACGTTTTTCTGGCGTTTAACTCCAGACAGCAGCATGTACTTGGCGTTGAGCGCCACTTTACGTCGTCAATTCCCGAATAAAGTATGAACTATTATATATTGCAAGAAAGCTCTGGATGTCTACTTTCCAACGCCGTTAAGAGCGCACCATTTGGAGTTTTGTAGCTCCAGAAAATCCATTTTGAGTGCAAGGAGGTCAGATTCCAACAGCATCAGCAGTCCTTTTGTCAGCCTTTTTCAGCTCAAGTCCCTCAATTTCAGCTAGAAATTATGTGAAATCATAGAAAAACACACAAACTCAAAGTAAAGTCCAGAAATATGAATTTAACATAAAAACTAGTGAAAACATCCCTAAAAGTAGCTTGAACTTACTAAAAACTACCTAAAAACAATGCCAAAAAGCGTATAAATAATCCGCTCATCACAACACCAAACTTAAATTGTTGCTTGTCCCCAAGAACTTGAAAATCAATTAGGATAAAAAAAGAGAATATACTATAAATTCCAAAATATCAATGAATATTAATTCTAATTAGATGAGCGAGACTTGTAGCTTTTTGCTTCTGAACAGTTTTGGCATCTCACTTTTTCCTTTGAAGTTTAGAATGATTGGCTTCTCTAGGAACTTAGAATTTCAGATAGTGTTATTGATTCTCCTAGTTAAGTATGTTGATTCTTGAACTCAGCTACTTATGAGTCTTGGCCGTGGCCCTAAGCACTTTGTTTTCCAGTATTACAACCGGATACATAAATGCCACAGACACATAACTGGGTGAACCTTTTCAGATTGTGACTTAGCTTTGCTAGAGTCCCCAGTTAGTGGTGTCTAGAGCTCTTAAGCACACTCTTTTTGCTTTGGATCACGACTTTAACCACTCAGTCTCAAGCTTTTCACTTGGACCTGCATGCCACATGCATATGGTTAGGGACAACTTAGTTTAGCCGCTTAGGCCTGGATTTTATTTCCTTGGGCCCTCCTATCCATTGATGCTCAAAGCCTTGGATCCTTTTTACCCTTGCCTTTTGGTTTTAAGGGCTATTGGCTTTTTCTGCTTGCTTTTTCTTTTTCTTTCTATTTTTTTTCGCAAGATTTTGCTATTCACTGCTTTTTCTTGCTTCAAGAATCAATTTCATGATTTTTTAGATTGTCAATAACATTTCTCTTTATTCATCATTCTTTCAAGAACCAACAGTTTTAACATTCATAAACAACAAGATCAAAAATATGCACTGTTCAAGCATTCATTCAGAAAACAAAAAGTATTGTCACCACATCAATATAATTAAATTAAATTCAAGGATAAATTCGAAATTCATGTACTTCTTGTTCTTTTGAATTAGAAACATTTTTCATTTAAGAGAGGTGAAGGATTAATAGAATTTATTCATAGCTTTAAGACATAGTTACTAACTACTAATGATCATGAAGTAGAGACACAAAACATAGATAAACACAACATAAAAACCGAAAAGTAGAAAGAAATAAGAACAAGGAATGAATCCACCTTAGTGATGGTGGCACCTTCTTCTTGAAGGACCAACAATGTCCTTAAGCTCTTATATGTCCTTTTCTTGCCTTTGTTGCTCATCCCTCATTGCTCTTTGATCTTCTCTTATTTCATGGAGAATGATGGAGTGCTCATGATGTTCCACCCTTAATTGTTCCACATTGTGGTTCAAATCTTCTAAGGAAGTGTTGAGTTGTTCCCAATAGTTGTTGGGAGGAAAGTGCATCCCTTGAGGCACCTCAGGGATTTCTTGATGATGAGCTTCCTCATGCATCTCTTGAGATCCGTGG
>NC_029781.3:52611320-52611838 GCF_000817695.3 Arachis duranensis
AGATCGGTTGCTAGTGGGAATGATGGAGCGTTGAATGAACTCCAACCATCCTCTAGCCACATGCTTGAGGTCCAGTCTTCTTAGTTGAACTGGCTTGCCTTTGTAGTCTCTCTTCCATTGAGCTCCTTCCACACATATGTCCATTAGGACTTGGTCCAACCTTTGATTAAAGTTGACCCTTCTAGTGTAGGGGCGTACATCTTCTTGCATCATGGGCAAGTGGAACGCCAACCTCACATTCTCCGGACTAAATAAGTATTTCCCCCGAACCATTGTGAGATAATTCTTTGGACTCGGGTTCATACTTTGATCATGGTTCCTAGTGATCCATGCATTGGCATAGAACTCTTGAACCATTAAGATTCCGACTTATTGTATGGGGTTGGTTAGGACTTCCCAACCTCTCTTCGGATCTCATGTCGGATCTCTGGATACTCATTTTTCTTGAGCTTAAAAGGGACCTCAGGGATCACCTTTTTCTTTGCCACAACATCATAGAAGTGGTCTTGATGGCTCTT
>NC_029781.3:52612226-52613678 GCF_000817695.3 Arachis duranensis
CAGCAAGTGTACTGGGTCATCCAAGTAATACCTTACGTGAGTAAGGGTCGATCCCACAGAGATTGTTGGTATGAAGCAAGCTATGGTCACCTTATAAATCTCAGTTAGGCAAATTAAATGGTTATGGTTTTCGAAAAAAAATTAATAAAAGATAAATAAAATAAAGGGATAGAAATACTTATGTAAATCAATAGTGGGAATTTCAGATAGGCGTGTGGAGATGCTAGAATCCTTTCGAATCTTTACTTTCTTATTGCTTTCATCCAATCCTTCTTACTCCTTTCCATGGCAAGCTGTATGTAGGGCATCACCATCATCAATGGCTAATTTTCATCCTCTCGGGAAAATGGTCCTATGCACTGTCACTGCACGGCTAATCGTCTGGAGGCATCACCCTTGTTGATGGCTACATCCCATCCTCTCAGTGAAAATGGCCCAAATGCTCTGTTACAGCACGGCTAATCTTCCGTCGGTTCTCAATCAGGTTAGAGTAGAATCCATTGATTCTTTTGCGTTTGTCATCACGCCCAGCCTTCAGGAGTTTGAAGCTCGTCACAGTCATTCAATACCGGAATCCTACTCGGAATACCACGGACAAGGTTAGACTTTCCGGATTCCCATGAATGCCGCCATCTATCTAGCTTATACCACGAAGATTCTGTTGGGGAATCTAAGAGATATGCGCCCGGCCTAGAGTAGAACGAAAGTGGTTGTCAATCACGCGCGTTCATAGGTGAGAATGATGATGAGTGTCACGGATCATCACATTCACCAAAGTGTTATGCAATGTATATCTTGGAATAAGAATAAAAGAGAATTGAATAGAAAGTGATAATAATTGTATTGAAACTTGAGGTACAGCAGAGCTCCACACCCTTAATCTATGGTGTGCAGAAACTCCACCGTTGAAAGTACATAAGTCAAAGGTTCAGGCATGGCCGAATGGCCAGCCCCCTAAAACGTGCTCAATGGCCTCCTGAGATGAAGAATAAAACAAAACTGAGACCAAAGATGAAACATGGTCAAAAGACGACTAATACACTAGTAAAAAATCTTATTTATACTAAACTAGCTACTAGGGTTTACATGAGTAAGTAATTGATGCATAAATCCACTTCCGGGGCCCACTTGGTGTATGTTTGGGCTGAGCTTGATCTATCCACGAGCTGAGGCTTTTCTTGGAGTTGAACGCCAAGTTATAACGTGTTTTTGGCGTTCAACTCCGGATCATGACGTGTTTCTGGCGTTTAACTCCAAACAGCAGCATGTACTTGGCGTTCAACGCCAAGTTACGTCGTCAACTCCCGAATGAAGTATGAACTACTATATATTACTGGAAAGCTCTGAATGTCTACTTTCCAACGCCATTGAGATCGCGCCATTTGGAGTTCTGTAGCTCCAGAAAATCCATTTTGAGTGCAGGGAGATCAGATTCCAACAGCATCAGCAGTT
>NC_029781.3:52613922-52615147 GCF_000817695.3 Arachis duranensis
CCAAAAAGCGTATAAATTATCCGCTCATCACAACACCAAACTTAAATTGTTGCTTGTCCCCAAGCAACTGAAAATCAATTAGGATAAAAAAGAAGAGAATATACTATAAATTCCAAAATATCAATGAATATTAATTATAATTAGATGAGCGGGACTTGTAGCTTTTTGTTTCTGAACAGTTTTGGCATCTCACTTTTTCCTTTGAAGTTTTAGAATGATTGGCTTTTTTGGATCACGACTTTAACTACTCAGTCTCAAGCTTTTCACTTGGACCTTCATGACACAAGCACATGGTTAGGGACAGCTTGATTTAGCCGCTTAGGCCTAGATTTTATTTTCTTGGGCCCTCCTATCCATTGATGCTCAAAGCCTTGGATCCTTTTTACCCTTGCCTTTTGGTTTTAAGGGCTATTGGCTTTTTCTGCTTGCTTTTTTTTTCTTTCTATTTTTTTTCGCCCTTTTTTTTCACTGCTTTTTCTTGCTTCAAGAATCAATTTTATGATTTTTCAGATTATCAATAACATTTCTCTTTGTTCATAATTCTTTCAAGAGCCAACAATTTTAACATTCATAAACAACAAGATCAAAAATATGCACTGTTCAAGCATTCATTCAAAAAACAAAAAGTATTATCACCACATCAATATAATTAAATTAAATTCAATGATAAATTTGAAATTCATGTACTTCTTGTTCTTTTGAATTAAAAACATTTTTCATTTAAGAGAGGTGAAGGACTAATGGAATTATTCATAACTTTAAGACATAGTTACTAACTACTAATGATCACAAAACATAAATGAACATAACATAAAAACCGAAAAGCAGAAAGAAATAAGAACAAGGAATGAATCCACCTTAGTGGCATCTTCTTCTTGAAGGACCAACAATGTCTTTAAGCTCTTCTATGTCCCTTCCTTGCCTCTGTTGCTCCTCCCTCATTGCTTTTTGATCTTCTCTTATTTCATGGAGAATGATGGAGTGCTCATGATGTTCCACCCTTAATTGTTCCACATTGTAGCTCAAATCTTCTAAGGAAGTGTTGAGTTGTTCCCAATAGTTGTTGGGAGGAAAGTGCATCCCTTGAGGCATCTCAGGGATTTCTTGATGATGAGCTTCCTCATGCATCTCTTGAGATCCGTGGAGGGTCTCTCTTGCTTGCTCCATCCTCTTCTTGGTGATGGGCTTATCCTCCTCAATGGAGATGTCTCCTTCTATGATAACT
>NC_029781.3:52615863-52616614 GCF_000817695.3 Arachis duranensis
GAAGAAAGAAAAGAAGAAGAAGAAGAGAAAATATGGAGGAGAGTGAGGGGGAGGTGTATTCGGCCAAGGTGGAGAAGAGGGGGTTGTGTTGTGTGAAAATGAAGTAGAATGGAAGGGTATATATAGGGAAAGGGGAGGGTGTAGGTTCGGCCATTTAGGGTGGGAATGGGTGGGAAAGTGTTTTTGAATTTTGAAGGTGGGTGGGGTTTATGAGGAAGAGGGGATGGATGTGAGTGGTGAAGGGGGTTGAGGTGATTGGTGAAGGGTTTTTGGGAAGTGTGACATGGGGAAGAGTAAAATAGGATTAGGAGGTAAGGTGGGAATATAGTAGGTGGGGATCCTGTGGGGTCCACAGATCCTGAGGTGTCCTGTGGGGTCCACAGATCCTAAGGTGTCAAGGAATTCCATCCCTGCACCAAATAGGCATGTAAAATGCCTTTGCACACCATTCTGGCGTTTAAACACCGAGTGGTGCACATTCTGGGCGTTCAACACCCACATGTAACATGTTTCTGGCGTTGAACGCCAGTTTCATGCTTGTTGCTGGCGTTCAGCGCCAGCTTTTCCTCTAGGCACATTCCTGGCGTTCAAACGCCAGAATGTTGCTTGTTTCTGGCATTCAGCGCCAGATTCATGCTCTGTTCTGGTGTTGAACGCCAGCCAGATGCTTCTTACTGGCGTTGAACGCCAGTCTGTGCTTCCTCCAGGGTATGATTTTTTTCTGCTATTTTTGATTCTGTTTTTAATTTTT
>NC_029781.3:52616876-52620248 GCF_000817695.3 Arachis duranensis
AGTTTGGTTGTGGCCTCCCAACACCAAACTTAGAGTTTGACTGTGTGGGCTCTTCTTGACTCTGAACTGAGTGAAGCTCTTCATGCTTACTCTCTTTTGTCACAGAGGGATGGCCATGTGCCTTGAACACAAGGTAGTCCCCATTCAATTGAAGGACTATTTCACCTCTGTTGACATCTATCACAGCTCCTGCTGTGGCTAGGAAAGGTCTTCCAAGGATAATGCATTCATCCTCTTCCTTCCTAGTGTCTAAGCTTATGAAATCAGCAGGGATGTAAAGGCCTTCAACCTTTACTAACACGTCCTCCACTATTCTATAAGCTTGTCTCAATGACTTGTCTGCCAATTGTAACGAGAACAAGGCAGGTTGTACCTCAATGATCCCCAGCTTCTCCATTACAGAGAGTGGCATAAGATTTATCCCTGACCCCAGATCACACAGAGCTTTTGTGAAGGTCATGGTGCCTATGGTGCAAGGTATCAAAAACTTGCCAGGATCTTGTTTCTTTTGAGGTAGAGTTTGCTGAATCCAGGTATCCAGTTCACTAATGAGCAAGGGAGGTTCACTTTCCCAAGTCTCATTACCAAACAACTTGGCATTCAGCTTCATGATAGCTCCAAAATATTGAGCAACTTGCTCTCCAGTCACATCTTCATCCTCTTCAGAGGAAGAATAGTCTTTAGAGCTCATGAATGGCAGAAGAAGATTTAATGGAATCTCTATGGTTTCTATATGAGCCTCAGATTCCTTTGGATCCTTGATAGGAAACTCCTTCTTGCTTGAGGGACGTCCCAGGAGGTCTTCCTCACTAGGATTTTCGTCCTCCTCCTCCCTTGTGCATTCGGCCATATTGATTATATCAATGACCTTGCACTCTCCTTTTGGATTCTCTTCTGTATTACTTGGGAGAATACTGGGAGGAGTTTCAATGACTTTCTTACTCAGCTAGCCCACTTGTGCCTCCAGATTTCTAATGGAAGATCTTGTTTCACTCATGAAACTGAAAGTGGCCTTTGACAGATCAGAGACTAGATTGGCTAAATTAGAAGTGTTTTGTTCAGAATTCTCTGTCTGTTGCTGGGAAGATGATGGAAAAGGCTTGCTATTGCTCAGCCTATTGCGTCCACCATTGTTAAAGCCTTGTTGAGGCTTTTGTTGATCCTTCCATGAGAAATTTGGATGATTTCTCCATGATGAGTTATAGGTGTTTCCATAAGGTTCACCCATGTAATTAACCTCTGCCATTGCAGGGTTCTCAGGATCATAAGCTTCTTCAGAAGCTACCTCTCTAGTACTGTTGGATGCATGTTGCAATCCATTCAGATTTTGAGCGATTATGTTGACCTGTTGAGTCAACATTTTTTTCTGAGCCAATATGGCATTCAGAGCATTAATTTCAAGAACTCCTTTCTTCTGAGGTATCCCATTATTCACGGAATTCCTCTCAGAAGTGTACATGAATTGGTTATTTGCAACCATGTCAATAAGTTCTTGAGCCTCTTCAGGCGTTTTCTTTAGGTGAATAGATCCACCTGCAGAATGGTCCAATGACATTTTTGAAAATTCAGATAGGCCATAATAGAATATATCTAATATGGTCCATTCTGAAAACATGTCAGATGAACATCTTTTGGTCAGCTGCTTGTGTCTTTCCCAAGCTTCATAGAGGGATTCACCATCTTTTTGTTTGAAGGTTTGAACATCCACTCTCAGCTTGCTCAGCTTTTGAGGAGGAAATAATTTATCTAAGAAGGCAGTGACCAGCTTATCCCAGGAGTCCAGGCTATCCTTGGGTTGTGAATCCAACCATATTCTAGCTCTGTCTCTTACAGCAAAAGGGAAAAGCATGAGTCCGTAGACTTCAGGATCAACCCCATTCGTCTTTACAGTCTCACAGATCTGCAAGAACTCAGTTAAAAACTGATAAGGATCTTCCGATGGAAGTCCATAAAACTTGCAGTTTTGTTGCATTAAGGCAACTAGCTGAGGTTTCAGCTCAAAGTTATTGGTTCCAATGGCAGGAATGGAGATGCTTCTTCCATCAAATTTGGACGTTGGCTTTGTGAAGTCACCAAGCATTCTCCTTGCACTATTATTATTTTCGGCTGCCATCTCCTTCTCTTGTTCGAAAATTTCTGAAAGGTTGTTTCTGGATTGTTGTAATTTAGTTTCTCTTAGTTTCCTTTCAGGTTCAGGATCAATTTCAACAAGAGTGCCTTTTTCCCTGTTCCTGCTCATATGAAAGAGAAGAAAACAGGAAAAGAAAGAGGAATCCTCTATGTCACAGTATAGAAATTCCTTTATGTTAGTAGAAAAAGAAAGGGGAGAAGAGTAAAGAAGAATGGGTTCGGATATTTAGATGGGGAGAGGTGAAGAGAAGTGTTAGTAAATAAATAATTAAATAGAATAAGAAAAGAGAGGGAGAATTCGAAAATAATTTTAAAAAGGTGTTAGTAATTTTCGAAAATTAGAGATAAGATAAGATTAAAATTAAAAATTTAAAACAAAAAAGAATTTTTGAAAATGAGATGAGATATTTTTGAAAATTAGAGAGAGAAAAGTAGTTAGGTGGTTTTGAAAAAGATAAGAAACAAACAAAAAGTCAAAGAGTTAGTTGAAAAAGATATTAAAATCAAATTTGAAAAGATAAGGAGATAAGAGGTTAGATAAGATATTTTGAAATCAACTTTTGAAAAAGATAAATTTTTTTTGAAAAAGATGAGATAAAAGATATATGATAAAAAGATATGATTAAAAAGATATGGTTGGAAAAGATTTAATTTTTAAAATTAAAATTACTTACTTGACTAATAAGAAACTAAAAGATATGATTCTAGAGTTTAAAGATTGAACCTTTCTTAACAATAAAGTAACAAACTTCAAATTTTTTAATCAATCACATTAATTGTTAGTGAGTTTTCGAAAATGTGATATAAAGATAAGGAAAAGATTTTGAAAATAATTTGAAAAAGACTTTTTGAAATTTTCGAAAAAATAAAAAAATGAAAAAGATATAATTTTTGAAAAAGATTTTGAAAAGATAAGATTTTTAAAATTGAAAATTTTGACTTGACTTGTAAGAAACAACTAATTTTGAAAATTTTTGACCAAGTCAACTCAAATTTTCGAAAATTATGAGAAAAATAAGGAAAAGATATTTTTTTTGAATTTTTAATTATGAGAGAAAAAAACACAAACATGACCCAAAACATGGAAATTTTGAAGATCATGATGAACATCAAGAACATATTTTTGAAAAATTTTTGATGCAAAGAAAACATGCAAGACACCAAACTTAGAAATCTTTAATGCATGGACTCTAACAAACGAAAAATGCACATGAAAAACAACAAACAACACAAAACAAGAAA
>NC_029781.3:52620327-52620922 GCF_000817695.3 Arachis duranensis
TTTGGAAAAACGAAAAAGAAAAGAAAAATTTTGAAAAAGATTTTTGAAAAGAAAATTACCTAATCTGAGCAACAAGATGAACCGTCAGTTGTCCATACTCGAACAATCCCCGGCAACGGCGCCAAAAACTTGGTGGACGAAATTGTGATAAAAGAGTTACAGGCACTGTTAGAGAAGCTCACAACTCCGTTCAACTTTACCAGCAAGTGTACTGGGTCATCCAAGTAATACCTTACGTGAGTAAGGGTCGATCCCACAGAGATTGTTGGTATGTAGCAAGCTATGGTCACCTTGTAAATCTCAGTTAGGCAGATTAAATGGTTATGGGTTTCAAAAATTAATAATAAATATAAAATAAAAAGGGATAGAAATACTTATGTAAATCAATAGTGCGAATTTCAGATAGGCGTGTGGAGATGCTAGAATCCTTTCGAATCTCTACTTTCTTATTGCTTTCATCCAATCCTTCTTACTCCTTTCCATGGAAAGCTGTATGTAGGGCATCACCATCATCAATGGCTACTTTTCATCCTCTCGGGAAAATGGTCCTATGCGCTGTCACTGCACGGCTAATCGTCTGGAGGCATCACCCTTG
>NC_029781.3:52621024-52621616 GCF_000817695.3 Arachis duranensis
GGTTCTCAATCAGGTTGGAGTAGAATTCATTGATTCTTTTGCGTTTGTCATCACGCCCAGCCTTCAGGAGTTTGAAGCTCGTCACAGTCATTCAATACCGGAATCCTACTCGGAATACCACAGACAAGGTTAGACTTTTCAGATTCCCGGGATCCTACTCGAAATACCACAGACAAGGTTAGACTTTCCGGATCCTAATGAATGCCGCCATCTATCTAGCTTATACCACGAAGATTCTGTTGGGGAATCTAAGAGATATGCGCCCGGCCTAGAGTAGAATGGAAGTGGTTGTCAATCACGCGCGTTCATAGGTGAGAATGATGATGAGTGTCACGGATCATCACATTCATCAAAGTGTTATGCAACGTATATCTTGGAATAAGAATAAAAGAGAATTGAATAGAAAGTGATAATAATTTTATTGAAACTTGAGGTACAGCAGAGCTCCACACCCTTAATCTATGGTGTGCAGAAACTCCACCGTTGAAAGTACATAAGTCAAAGGTTCAGGCATGGCCGAATGGCCAGCCCCCTAAAACGTGCTCAATGGCCTCCTAAGATGAAGAATAAAACAAAACTGAGACCAAAGATG
>NC_029781.3:52621856-52624191 GCF_000817695.3 Arachis duranensis
TGGCGTTTAACTCCAGACAGCAGCATGTACTTGGCGTTCAACGCCAAGTTACGTCATCAATTCCCGAATGAAGTATGGACTATTATTTATTGATGGAAAGCTCTGAATGTCTACTTTCCAACGCTATTGAGATCGCGCCATTTGGAGTTCTATAGCTCCAGAAAATCCATTTTGAGTGCAGGGAGGTCAGATCCAACAGCATCAGCAGTCCTTTTGTCAGCCTTTTTTCAGAGTTTTGCTCAAGTCCCTCAATTTCAGCCAAAAATTACTTGAAATCACAGAAAAACACACAAACTCATAGTAAATTCCAGAAATGTGAATTTAACATAAAAACTAATGAAAACATCCCTAAAAGTAGCTTGAACTTACTAAAAACTACCTAAAAACAATGCCAAAAAGCGTATAAATTATCCGCTCATCAGGGATCCTGTGGGGTCCACAGATCTTGAGTAGATCCTGTGGGGTCCACACATCCTGAGGTGATCTTGTAGGGTCCACAGATCCTGAGGTGTCAAGGAATTACATCCCTGCACCAAATAGGCGTGCAAAAATGCCTTTGCATACCATTCTGGCTTTTAAACGCTGATGTGATGCACGTTTTGGGCGTTCAACGCCCATGTGAAGCATGTTCTGGGCGTTCAACGCCCATGTGTAGCATGTTTCTGGCGTTGAACGCCAGTTCCATGCTTGTTACTGGCATTCAGTGCCAGCTTTTCTCAAGGCACATTCCTGGCGTTCAGACGCCAGAATGTTGCTTGTTTCTGGCGTTCAGTGCCAGATTCATGCTCTGTTCTGGCGTTGAACGCCAGCCAGATGCTCCTTACTAGCGTTGCACGCCAGTCTGTCCTTCCTCCAGGGTGTGATTTTTCTTCTGCTATTTTTTATTCTGTTTTTAATTTTTATATTTTTTTCCATGACTCCACATGATCATGTACAATAAAAATAAAATTAGATAAATAAAAATTGGGTTGCCTCCCAACAATCGCTTCTTTAACGTCATTAGCTTGACAGTGGGCTCTCATGGAGCCTCACAGATACTCAGAGCAATGTTGGAACCTCCCAACACCAAACTTAGAGTTTGAATGTGGGGGTTCAACACCAAACTTAAAAGTTGGTTGTGGCCTCCCAACACCAAACTTAGAGTTTGACTGTGGGGGCTCTGTTTGACTCTGTTTTGAGAGAAGCTCATCATGCTTCCTCTCCATGGTGACAGAGGGATATTCTTGAGCCTTGAACACAAAGGATTCTTCATTCACTTAAATGATCAATTCTTCTCTGTCCACATCAATCACAGCCTTTGCTGTGGCTAGGAAGGGTCTGCCAAGGATGATGGATTCATCCATGCACTTCCTAGTCTCAAAGATTATGAAATCAGCAGGGATGTAATGGTCTTCAACCTTTACCAGAACATCCTCTACAAGTCCATGAGCTTGCTTTCTTGAATTGTCTGCCATTTCTAGTGAGATTTTTGCAGCTTGCACCTCAAAGATCCCTAGCTTCTCCATTACAGAGAGAGGCATGAGGTTTACACTTGACCCTAGGTCACACAAGGCCTTCTTGAAGGTCATGGTGCCTATGGTACAAGGTATTGAAAACTTCCCAAGATCCTGTCTCTTTTGAGACAGTTTCTGCCTAGACAAGTCATCCAGTTCTTTGGTGAGCAAGGGGGTTCATCCTCCCAAGTCTCATTACCAAATAACTTGTCATTTAGCTTCATGATTGCTCCAAGGTATTTAGCAACTTGCTCTTCAGTGACATCTTCATCCTCTTCAGAGGAAGAGTACTCATCAGAGCTCATGAATGGCAGAAGTAAATTCAATGGAATCTCTATGGTCTCAGTGGGAGCCTCAGATTTCCATGGTTCTTCATTGGGAAACTCATTGGAGGTCAGTGGACGTCCATTGAGGCCTTCCTCAGTCGCGTTCACTGCCTCTCCCTCCTCTCCAAATTCGTCCATGTTGATGGCCTTGCACTCTCCTTTTGGATTTTCTTCTGTATTGCTTGGAAGAGTACTAGGAGGGAGTTCAGTAATTTTCTTGCTCAGCTGACCCACTTATGCCTCCAAATTTCTAATGATGGATCTTGTTTCAGTCATGAAACTTTGAGTGGTTTTGATTAGATCAGAGACCATGGTTGCTAAGTCAGAGTGGTTCTGCTTAGAATTCTCTGTCTGTTGTTGAGAAGATGATGGAAAGGGCTTGCTATTGCTAAACCTGTTTCTTCCACCATTATTGTTGTTGAAACCTTGTTGAGGTCTTTGTTGATCCTTCCATGAAAGATTTGGATGATTTCTCCATGAAGGATTATAGGTGTTTCCATAGGATTCTCCCATGTA
>NC_029781.3:52624784-52626579 GCF_000817695.3 Arachis duranensis
TCTTCTTCTTTGAAGATTTCTGTTAGGTCCTCTACAGAGAGTTGTGCCTTAGCTTCTCTTAGCTTTCACTTCAAGGTCCTTCCAGGTTCAGGGTCAGCCTAAACAAGAATGCTTTTGTTTTTGCTCCTGCTCATATGAAAGAGAAGAAAACAAGAAAATATGGAATCATCTACGTCACAGTATAGAGATTCCTTGAGGTGTCAGAGGAAAAGAAAAATAGAAGGCAAAAGTAGAAGAATTCGAACTTATCAAGAGAGATGGAGTTCGAATTGTTCATTGAGGAATAGTGTTAGTCCATAAATAGAAGGATGTGAGAAGAGGGGAAGTAATTTTCGAAAATTAAGTAAAAGATTTTGAAAACATTTTGAAAAACACTAATTGATTTTCGCAAACCAAGAGTGGAAAAGAAATCAAGTGATTTTTGAAAAAGATTTTGAAATTAGAAATCAAAAAGATTTGATTAAAATTAATGACTTGGCTAACAAGAAAAGATATGATTCAGACATTAAACCTTTCTCAACAGAAAAGGCAACATAGTTGAAATGTTGAATCAAATCATTAATTGAGAGCAAGTATTTTTGAAAATGGAAAGAAATTGATTTTGAAAATATATGATTGAAAAGATATGATTTGAAAAAGATTTGATTTTGAAAAGATGTTGAAAACTTGAAAAAAAATTTGAATTGAAAATAGAATCTTCCCTCTTGTGCCATCCTGGCGTTAAACGCCCAGAATGGTGCATATTCTGGCGTTTAACACCCAAACTACTACCCTTTTGAGCGTTAAACGCCCAGCCAGGCACCCTGGCTGGCGTTTAAACGCCAGTTTGCCTTCCTCACTGGGCGTTTTGAACGCCCAGCTTTTTCTGTGTAATTCCTCTGCAGTATGTTCTGAATCTTCAATTCTCTGTATTATTGACTTGAAAAGACACAAATTAAAAATATTTTTGGATTTTTAATAGTGAGGAATAATCAAAATGCAACTAAAATCAAATAACAATGCATGCAAGACACCAAACTTAGCAGTTTGTATACTACTGACACTAACAACATGAGAATGCATATGAGACATATAAACACTCAAGTCAAGAGAATTTAAAAATCAGAGCAATGTAATCATCAAGAACAACTTGAAGATTAACGAAGACACATGCATGAAGGCAAAAAGAACAGAAACATGCAATTGACACCAAACTTAACATGAGACTCTAGACTCAACAAGAAACATACAATATTTTTTGTTTTTATGATTTTGTAATTTTTTTTTGGATTTTTCGAAAATTAAGTGGAACAGAAAATAAAGATATCAAAATTCTTAATGAGAATTCCAGGAATCATGCAATGTTAGTTTAAAGCTTCAGTCTAAAGAAATTAGACATGGCTAGCCAAGCTTCAGCAGAACATTGCATTCAATAGCTAAATTGATGAAGATCAATCAGCTTTGGTGATGATAAGAACATCACCTTAAAACACTAGAATTCTTAAGAACTCCGAAGAAAAATACCTAATCTAAGCAACAAGATGAACCGTCAGTTGTCCATACTCGAACAATCCCCGGCAACGGCGCCAAAAACTTGGTGCACGAAATTGTGATCAACACTTTTCACAACTCAAATAATCCCCGGTGATGAATCCAAAAACTTGGTGTTCAATACCATGGCATAAACACAACTTCGCACAACTAACCAGCAAGTGTACTGGGTCGTCCAAGTAATAAACCTTATGCGAGTAAGGGTCGATCCCACAGAGATTGTTGGTATGAAGCAAGCTATGGTCATCTTGTAAATCTTAGTCAA
>NC_029781.3:52626680-52627088 GCF_000817695.3 Arachis duranensis
TGGTAGGAACTTCAGATAAGCGCATGAAGATGCCTTCCCTTCCGTCTCTCTGCTTTCCTACTGCCTTCATCCAACCCTTCTTACTCCTTTCCATGGCAAGCTGTATGTAGGGTTTCACTGTTGTCAGTGGCTACCTCCCATCCTCTCAATGAAAATGTTCAACGCACCCTGTCACGGCACGGCTATTCATCTGTCGGTTCTCAATCAGGTTGGAATAGAATCCAGTGATTCTTTTGCGTCTGTCACTAACGCCCAGCCTTCAGGAGTTTGAAGCTCGTCACAATCATTCAATCATTGAATCCTACTCAGAATACCACAGACAAGGTTTAGACCTCCGGATTCTCTTGATGCCGCCATCAATTCTAGCTTATACCACGAAGATTCCGGTTAAAGAATCCAAGAGATATC
>NC_029781.3:52629713-52629872 GCF_000817695.3 Arachis duranensis
AAGGTTTGCTCGTCCTCGAGCAAAAGAAGAAAGAAGAGAGTAGAAGAAGAAGAAATGAGGAGATGGAGATGGCTTTGTGGTTCGGCCAAAGGGGGGAGAAGTAGTGTTGATGTTGTGTGAAAATGAAGGAGTGAAGATGGGTTTATATAGGAGTGGGGA
>NC_029781.3:52629991-52631820 GCF_000817695.3 Arachis duranensis
GATGGATGTGAGTGGTGAAGAGAAAGATGGGATTTGATAGGTGAAGGGTTTTTGGGGAAGAGGTGTTGAGGTGATTGGTGAATGGGTGAAGAAGAGAGAGAGTGGTGGGGTAGATGGGGATCCTGTAGGGTCCACAGATCCTGAGGTGTCAAGGAAAATTCATCCCTGCACCAAGTGGCGAGCAAAAATGCTCCCTGTGCCAATTCTGGCGTTAAACGCTGGGCTGGTGTCCATTTCTGGCGTTTAACGCCAAGTTCTTGCCCTTTACTGGCGTTTAACGCCAGTCTGGTGCCCCTTTCTGGCGTTAAACGCCCAGAATGGTGCCAGACTGGGCGTTAAACGCCCATCTGCTAGCCTTACTGGCGTTTAAACGCCAGCAAGTTTTCCTCCAGGGTGTGCTATTTTTCT
This sequence comes from Arachis duranensis, assembly GCF_000817695.3. Classification (NCBI taxonomy): domain Eukaryota; kingdom Viridiplantae; phylum Streptophyta; class Magnoliopsida; order Fabales; family Fabaceae; genus Arachis; species Arachis duranensis. The sequence continues at coordinate 52,630,400 of NC_029781.3, forward strand.
TTCTGTTTTTCTTTCTGTTTTTGCTTTTTCAATTGATTTTGTGACTTCTCATGATCATCAACCTACGGAAAACACAAAATAACACAAGAGAATAGATAAATATAATAAGATTGGGTTGCCTCCCAACAAGCGCTTCTTTAATGTCATTAGCTTGACAGTGGGCTCTCATGGAGCCTCACAGATACTCAGAGCAATGTTGGAACCTCCCAACACCAAACTTAGAGTTTGAATGTGGGGGTTCAACACAAAACTTAGAAGTTGGTTGTGGCCTCCCAACACCAAACTTAGAGTTTGACTGTGGGGGCTCTGTTTGACTCTGTTTTGAGAGAAGCTCATCATGCTTCCTCTCCATGGTGACAAAGGGATATCCTTGAGCCTTGAACACAAAGGATTCTTCATTCACTTGAATGATCAATTCTCCTCTGTCCACATCAATCACAGCCTTTGCTGTGGCTAGGAAGGGTCTGCCAAGGATGATGGATTCATCCATGCACTTCCCAGTGTCAAAGATTATGAAATCAGCAGGGATGTAATGGTCTTCAACCTTTACCAGAACATCCTCTACAAGTCCATGAGCTTGCTTTCTTGAATTGTCTGCCATTTCTAGTGAGATTTTTGTAGCTTGCACCTCAAAGATCCCTAGCTTCTCCATTACAGAGAGAGGCATGAGGTTTACACTTGACCCTAGGTCACGCAAGGCCTTCTTGAAGGTCATGGTGCCTATGGTACAAGGTATTGAAAACTTCCCAGGATCCTGTCTCTTTTGAGACAGTTTCTGCCTAGACAAGTCATCCAGTTCTTTGGTGAGCAAGGGGGGTTCATCCTCCCAAGTCTCATTACCAAATAACTTGTCATTTAGCTTCATGATTGCTCCAAGGTATTTAGCAACTTGCTCTTCAGTGACATCTTCATCCTCTTCAGAGGAAGAGTACTCATCAGAGCTCATGAATGGCAGAAGTAAATTCAATGGAATCTCTATGGTCTCAGTGGGAGCCTCAGATTCCCATGGTTCTTCATTGGGGAACTCATTCGAGGTCAGTGGACGTCCATTGAGGCCTTCCTCAGTGGCGTTCACTGCCTCTCCCTCCTCTCCAAATTCGGCCATGTTGATGGCCTTGCACTCTCCTTTTGGATTTTCTTCTGTATTGTTGTTGAAACCTTAAGGAGGGAGTTCAGTAATTTTCTTTGAAAGATTTGGATGATTTCTCCATGAAGGATTATAGGTGTTTCCATAGGGTTCTCCCATGTAATTCACCTCTTCCATTGAAGGGTTCTCAGGATCATAAGCTTCTTCTTCAGATGAAGCTTCCTTAGTACTGCCTGGTGCATTTTGCATTCCAGACAGACTTTGAGAAATCATATTGACTTGCTGAGTCAATATTTTGTTCTGAGCCAATATGGCATTCAGAGTATCAATCTCA
>NC_029781.3:52633270-52635125 GCF_000817695.3 Arachis duranensis
GAAAAAAATTTGCATTGAAAACAGAATCTTCCCTCTTGTGCCATCCTGGCGTTAAAAGCCCAGAATGGTGCACATTCTGGCGTTTAACGCCCAAAGCACTACCCTTTTGGGCATTAAACGCCCAGCCAGGCACCCTGGCTGGCGTTTAAACGCCAGTTTGCCTTCCTCACTGGGCGTTTTGAACGCCCAGCTTTTTCTATGTAATTCCTCTGCAGTATGTTCTGAATCTTCAATTCTCTGTATTATTGACTTGAAAAGACACAAATTTAAAAATATTTTTGGATTTTTAATAATGAGGAATAATCAAAATGCAACTAAAATCAAATAACAATGCATGCAAGACACCAAACTTAGCAGTTTGTATACTACTGACACTAACAACATGAGAATGCATATGAGATATATAAACACTCAAGTCAAGAGAATTTAAAAATCAGAGCAATGTAATCATCAAGAACAACTTGAAGATTAATGAAGACACATGCATGAAGGCAAAAAGAACAGAAACATGCAATTGACACCAAACTTAACATGAGACTCTAGACTCAACAAGAAACATACAATATTTTTTGTTTTTATGATTTTGTAATTTTTTTTTGGATTTTTCAAAAATTAAGTGGAACAGAAAATAAAGATATCAAAATTCTTAATGAGAATTCCAGGAATCATGCAATGTTAGTCTAAAGCTTCAGTCTAAAGAAATTAGACATGGCTAGCCAAGCTTCAGCAGAACATTGCATTCAAGAGCTAAATTGATGAAGATCAATCAGCTTTGGTGATGATAAGAACATCACCTTGAAACACTCGAATTCATTCTTAAGAACTCCGAAGAAAAATACCTAATCTAAGCAACAAGATGAACCGTCAGTTGTCCATACTCGAACAATCCTCGGCAACGGCGCCAAAAACTTGGTGCATAAAATTTTGATCAACACTTTTCACAACTCAAATAATCCCCGGTGATGAATCCAAAAACTTGGTGTTCAATACCATGGCATAAACACAACTTCGCACAACTAACCAGCAAGTGCACTGGGTCGTCCAAGTAATAAACCTTACGCGAGTAAGGGTCGATCCCACAGAGATTGTTGGTATGAAGCAAGCTATGGTCATCTTGTAAATCTTAGTCAGGCAAACTCAAATGGTTATGGATGATGAATAAAACATAAAGATAAAGATAGAGATACTTATGTAATTCATTGGTAGGAACTTCAGATAAGCGTATGAAGATGCTTGGTCCCTTCCGTCTCTCTGCTTTTCTACTGTCTTCATCCAACCCTTCTTACTCCTTTCCATGGCAAGCTGTATGTAGGGTTTCACCGTTGTCAGTGGCTACCTCCCATCCTCTCAGTGAAAATGTTCAATGCACCCTATCACGGCACGGCTATTCATCTGTCGGTTCTCAATCAGGTTGGAATAGAATCCAGTGATTCTTTTGCGTCTGTCACTAATGCCCAGCCTTCAGGAGTTTGAAGCTCGTCACAGTCATTCAATCATTGAATCCTACTCAGAATACCACAGACAAGGTTTAGACCTTCTGGATTCTCTTGAATGCCGCCATCAATTCTAGCTTATTGGTGGACGAAATTGTGATCAACAATATTGGCTCTTGGGCATGTACACAAAAACTATTGTGACTCTTGTTCATTCAAAATCCTTAGAAAATGATCCTCTGCGGCTGTCACTCGCATGGCTAATCGTCTGGAGGCATCACCCATAGTTGATGGCTACATCCCATCCTTGCAGTGAAAACTACGCTCACGCGCTCTGTCAAAGCACGGCTAATCACTGGTTGGTTCCTGCGCCTACTGGAATAGAATCCCTTGATTCTTTTGCGTCTGTCACTAACGCCCAG
>NC_029781.3:52638214-52640787 GCF_000817695.3 Arachis duranensis
CTTTCTTTCTAGATGAGAGTGGGGAGCCTTCTTTTCCTCTTTGTTGGCAGGAGAATGTAGTGTCTGTTAAGTATACCTTTGAGAGTCTAGATGAGGTGGAGCAGGCTTTTGTGGGTGTGGTGAGCAGTTTATGGGGTCGGGCACCTCACTTGGACACGAAGAAAATGTTGGGAGATCCAAGCCTTCTCCGTTCCGAGTTAGGTAGTTCCCGACCTCTTCCGAGATTCATCTTTTTTTAGTATTTTGGTTTTGCTTGTTTTTGGTAGAATTTCTGTTGTGGTAATCCTTTTCTTTATTTCTTGTAGAGATGTCTTCTCAGGTGGATTCCATGAAGTTCCTTCGTCGGACGAAGAAGTCTGTGGCTGCTCGGAATATCGAGGCCGGGGAGGCTTCTGCCCGATCTTCTCCGCAGAAGACTACTGGGGGTGTTCAGACTCGGTCGAAGACTATTCCGACTCCCCAGCTCCGGAGACTATTCCGACTCCCCAATTCCGAGCTATAAGTCAGGATCCTCCGACCTCTGGGCCTGCTACTTCTTCTCCTCCTCCGTCCTCGGGTCCTCCTCCCAAGAAGCAGAGGACCTCTCAAGAGCTTGCGGGTTTTAACGATAAGGATTTCGATGCTCTTTGTTGGATTGAACAGCATATTCTCCCTCAGACTTTCATTTCTACTGATGATGTGTCTATGGAGCACCATTTTCAGTATATGGCGCGAAGCTGTGTCCGGATGGCCAGTCTTCATGCTGCTATTGCCCGGGAGTTCAAGAAGTCCCCTATTGGTGCGACCAGCTCCCGACTTGAGAAGGTTCAGTTTGAGTTTGAGAAGATTAGTCAACTGAAGGCTGCCAGGATTACTGAGCTGGAGGCATCTTTGGAGAAAGAGAAAGCTAAGGCTACCGCGGCTGTGGCGGCAGCGAAGACATCGGAGGAGATGGCGAAGGCGGCGACGGAGAATTATACTCGGTTATATGCCGAGCTTGTGGAGACAAAGGAGAAGTTGCAATCTGCTCAGGATGGTTTTTACGAGCTAGAAGGTCATGTGGCCAAGGGTATGGATGCTATGTTTGAAAATCTGAAGGCTCAGGTCCGGGTTCTGGCTCCCGACCTAGATCTGAGCTCATTCAGTACGGATAACGTCGTTGTGGAGGGAAATATTGTTCCTGCTCCCAACGAGGATGAGGTTCCGGTGTCCGACCCCAAAGTTCCGGTTGCGAACCCGACCTCACCCTTGGCCGGGGATGGCTCTGGTGTGGAGGTTTCAAACCGGGATGACGTTGCCGTCGATGCAGTCCCGATTTTTATGTTTCCTCCACAGCCTTCTGTTGATGTGGAGTCCGGAAAGGACCTTGATCCTCTGTAACCTTTTATTTTTGGTGTTTTTCCCGACCTGTGGGCTCTTTTGTTTTTGGATGGTTTCTGTGAACGCTTTGGACACCTTTTTGCTTTATTAGCTACTTGTAGTAACTTTTTAGCTTATTTATGCGGTGTTTTTGTTCGCGTTTTGACTTTTTGTTCCGCTTTTATGCTTTTTAGTTGTTTTTGGATAACAACCTTTTAGCTAGCGCTTGAAACTTTTGTTTTACCCCTTCCTTTGATTTCGTTTTTTTCGCTTGTACTTTTTAGTTGTTTTTATATAGCAACTTTTTAGTAAGCGTTTTCGAAATCTTTTGTTTTCGTTTTTTCGCTTGTACTTTTTAGTTGTATAGCAACTTTCTAGTAAGCGCTTCCGAAATCTTTGTTTTCGCCGTTTTAAGGCTTCTTTCTTTGGATCCGGGTTTTTTCTCGGACCTCGGACGTTTCGAGTACCTCCTTTTGTTGGGTCCGACCTTGTTGTTGGTCGGCCTTTTAAGTTATTTTTGTAATCTCTTTTTATTTGGCTTTTTGAGCCTTTTCAGAGTTACTTTATAACTTCTCACATTAATTTGAACCTCGTCGCTTTATCTTTGCCGACCTTGTGTGGTCTCTTGGCAAATGATTTTTTGCGTTTTGCCGAGCATAAATTAATGCGCCTTGGCGGGGTACTTTCTAGGATTTGTTTCATCATGAGGAAGAAGAAAAGAAAAAAGAAAAATTTGATTAGTATTAAAAAAGAAAGAATATCTACATAGTGTTTACCCTTGAATAGGTCGGGTGTCTTTACTTTAACCGGGTGTCTCATTAAAAAACCCTTGCAGGGGAAAAAGAGTACACCTCGGGTTAAATTTTTCTAGCTGTAGTACCGTCTTAGATTACAGGCGTGCCAGGCCCTGGGCAGCTCATTGCCTTCTAGGTCGGATACTTTGTAATAGCCCGTCCCTAAGACTTCTGTTACCTTGTAGGGCCCTTTCCAATTTGCGGCTAGCTTTCCTTCTCCCGACTTTTGTGTTCCGATGTCATTTCGGATTAGAATCAGGTCGTGTATAGAGAAGCTTCGCTTTATCACTTTCTGATTGTATCTGAGGGCCGTTCTCCGTTTTAAGGCTTCTTCTCGAATTCGGGCTCTTTCTCGGACCTCGGGGAGGAGGTCGAGTTCTTCCTTTTGTGCCTGCGGGTTGCCTCCTTCGTTGTAGAAGATGACTCTGGGTGACCCTTCAT
>NC_029781.3:52640885-52641393 GCF_000817695.3 Arachis duranensis
TCTGTTGTGATGGAGTAGGGGACTCCGAACCTTGTGACAATGTTTTTGTATAGGAATTTGCGGCTTTTCTGAGCCGTAATGGTGGCTAAGGGTTCAGCTTCGATCCATTTTGTGAAGTAGTCGACCCCTATTATGAGGTATTTGACTTGCCCCGGTCCTTGGGGGAATGGGCCGAGTAGGTCTAATCCCCATTTTGCGAAGGGGCCATGGTGCGGTGATGCTGATAAGGTCTTCGGGTGGTGCCTTGTGAAAATTGGCGTGTTTTTGGCAGGGGGGGCATATTTTCACAAACTCCGTTGCGTCTCGTTGCAAGGTCGGCCAGTAGAACCCGGCTCTGACTACTTTCTTGGATAGTGCCCGAGCTCCGAGATGGTTCCCACACATGCCTCCGTGGACTTCCTCGAGGACGCTTTTTGCTTCTGAGGTTGGGACGCACCTAAGGAGGGGGTTTGAGAATCCTCTTCTGTATAATATGTCGTGAATTAGTGTATAATTCTGGGCGTCTTTC
>NC_029781.3:52641493-52641657 GCF_000817695.3 Arachis duranensis
TTTTTCCTCTCTGGGCACATTCCTGGCGTTCAGCGCCAGGATGTTGCTTGTTTCTGGCGTTCAGCGCCAGAATGGTGCTCTATTCTGGCGTTGAACGCCGGCCAGATGCACCTTACTGGCGTTGAACGCCAGCCCGTGCGTCCTCCAGGGTGAAAAATTTTTTT
>NC_029781.3:52645832-52647156 GCF_000817695.3 Arachis duranensis
CAAGGTTGGGCCATTTGCCTTTCCCACTGACTTTGTAGTGCTGGAAATGGAGGAGCACAAGAGTGCAACTCTCATTCTAGGAAGACCTTTCCTAGCAACTGGACGGACCCTCATTGACGTCCAAAAAGGGGAATTAACCCTGAGAGTCAATGAGGATGAGTTCAAGTTAAATGTTGTCAAAGCTATGCAGCATCCAGACACATCAAATGACTGCATGAGCACTGATATTATTGACTCTTTGGTGGAGGAGGTCAATATGACTGAAAGTCTTGAATCAGAGCTAGACGACATCTTTAAAGATGTTCAGCCTGATCTGGAGGAACTAAAGGAAATAAAAGAAATTCTGAAAATTCCTCAAGAAGAAGATAAACCTCCTAAACCAGAGCTCAAGCCACTACCACCATCCCTGAAATATGCATTTCTGGGAGAAGGTGACACTTTTTCAGTGATCATAAGCTCTGCTCTAAATCCACAGGAAGATGAAGCACTAATTCAAGTGCTAAGGACACACAAGACAGCTCTTGGGTGGTCCATAAGTGATCTTAAGGGCATTAGCCCAGCACGATGCATGCACAAGATCCTATTGGAGGATGATGCTAAGCCAGTGGTTCAACCACAAAGGCGGCTAAAACCAGCCATGAGGGAGGTGGTGCAGAAAGAGGTCACTAAGTTACTAGAGGCTAGGATTATTTATCCTATTTCTGATAGCCCCTGGGTGAGCCCTGTCCACGTTGTCCCTAAGAAGGGAGGCATGACAGTGGTTCATAATGAAAAGAATGAACTAGTTCCTACAAGAACAGTTACAGGGTGGCGCATGTGTTTTGACTACAGAAGGCTCAATACAGTCACCAGAAAGGATCATTTTCCTTTACCATTCATAGACCAGATGCAAGAAAGACTAGCAGGTCATGAATACTACTGTTTTTTGGATGGCTATTCAGGTTACAACCAAATTGCAGTAGATCCTCAGGACCAAGAGAAAACAGCATTTACATGTCCTTCTGGAGTATTTGCCTACAGAAGGATGCCTTTTGGTCTGTGCAATACACCAGCAACCTTTCAGAGATGCATGCTCTCTATCTTCTCTAATATGGTGAAAAAATTTTTTGGAAGTCTTCATGGATGACTTCTCAGTATTTGGAGACTCATTCAGCTCATGCCTTAACCATCTAGCACTTGTTCTGAAAAGATGCCAAGAGACCAACCTAGTTTTAAACTGGGAAAAATGTCACTTTATGGTGACTGAAGGAGTTGTCCTTGGGCATAAAATTTCAAACAAGGGAATAGAGGTGGATCAAGCTAAAGTTGAAGTAATTGAAAAATT
>NC_029781.3:52648367-52648897 GCF_000817695.3 Arachis duranensis
CCATTTGAACTAATGTGTGATGCCAGTGACCATGCCATTGGTGCAGTGTTGGGACAGAGGCATAACAAGCTTCTGCACGTCATTTATTATGCCAGCCGTGTTCTAAATGATGCACAGAAGAATTACACAACCACAAAAAAAGAGTTACTTGCAGTGGTCTATGCCATTGACAAGTTTAGATCCTATCTAGTGGGATCAAAGGTGGTTGTGTACATTGACCATGCTGCTCTTAAATATCTACTCACAAAGCAGGATTCAAAACCCAGACTCATAAGATGGGTGTTGCTTCTGCAAGAGTTTGATATAGAAATAAGAGACAGAAAAGGGACAGAGAACCAAGTAGCTGATCATCTGTCCCGAATTGAACCAGTAGCTGGGGCGTCCCTCCCTCCTACTGAGATCTCTGAAACCTTTCCGGATGAGCAATTGTTTGCTATTCAGGAAGTTTCGTGGCTTGCAGACAGTGCAGACTATAAAGGTTCTCCTTCTGTAACCATGGAGAGGAAGCATGAAGAGCTTCTCTCAAAACA
>NC_029781.3:52649022-52649294 GCF_000817695.3 Arachis duranensis
ATGACATTAAAGAAGTGCTTGTTGGGAGGCAACCCAATGTTATATTTTATCTAATTTCCTTTGTTATTTTATGTTTTCTATAGGTTGATGATCATGAGAAGTCACAAAATCAATTGAAAAAGCAAAAACAGAAAGAAAAATAGAAAGAAAAACAGCACACCCTGGAGGAGAACTTGCTGGCGTTTAAACGCCAGTAAGACTAGCAGATGGGCGTTTAACGCCCAGTCTGGCGCCATTCTGGGCGTTTAACGCCAGAAAGGGGCACCAGACTG
>NC_029781.3:52650084-52650550 GCF_000817695.3 Arachis duranensis
ATTTGTTGTTTTGAGAATGTTAAAAATTGTTGGCTCTTGAAAGAATGAGGAAAAAGAGAACTGTTATTGAGGATCTAAAAAATCATCAGATTGATTCTTGAAGCAAGAAAAAGCAGTGATTCAAAAAAAAACAAAAAAATGAAAAAAAGAAAAAAAAGAGAAGGAATAGAAGAAAAAGAAAGAAATAAAGTTGTGATCCAAGGAAAAAAGAGTGTGCTTAAGAACCCTAGACACCTCTAATTGGGGACTCTAGCAAAGTTGGGTCACAATCTGAAAAGGTTCACCCAATTATGTGTCTGTGGCATGTATGTATCCGGTGGTAATACTGGAAGACAGAGTGCTTTGGGCCACAGCCAAGACTCATACATTAGCTATGTTCAAGAAACATTATACTTAACTAGGAGAATCAATAACACTATCTGAGTTCTGAGTTCTTATAGATGCCAATCATTCTGAACTTCAAAGG
>NC_029781.3:52651671-52652609 GCF_000817695.3 Arachis duranensis
GGATTCTATTCCGGCCTGACCGAGAACCGACAGATGATTAGCCATGCTGTGACAGAGCATAGGAACATTTTCACTGAGAGGATGGGAGGTAGCCACTGACAACGGTGAAACCCTACATACAGCTTGCCATGGAAGGAGCCTTGCGTGTTTGATGAAGAAGACAGTAGGAAAGCAGAGATTTAGAAGATGGAGCATCTCCAAAACCTCAACCTATTCTCCATTACTGCAAAACAAGTAACCATTTCATGTTCTTTTGTTTTTTTTCGCAATCAATCCTGATAATTTCTGATATCCTGACTAAGATTTACAAGATAACCATAGCTTGCTTCAAGCCGACAATCTCTGTGGGATCGACCCTTGCTCACGCAAGGTATTACTTGGACGACCCAGCGCACTTGCTGGTTAGTTATGCAGAGTTGCAAAAGTGTGATTGCAATTTCGTGCACCAAGCTTCATGATAGCTCCTAAATATTGAGCAACTTGCTCTCCAGTCACATCTTCATCCTCTTCAGAGGAAGAATAGTCTTCAGAGCTCATGAATGGCAGAAGGAGATTTAATGGAATCTCTATGGTCTCTATATGAGCCTCAGATTCCTCTGGATTCTTAATAGGAAACTCCTTCTTGCTTGAAAGACGTCCCAGGAGGTCTTCCTCACTAGGATTTTCGTCCTCCTCCTCCCTAGTGCATTCGGCCACTTTGATTAAATCAATGGCCTTGCACTCTCCTTTTGGATTCTCTTCTGTATTGCTTGGGAGAATACTGGGAGGAGTTTCAATAACTTTCTTACTCAGCTGGCCTACTTGTGCCTCCAGATTTCTGATAGAGGACCTTGTTTCACTCATGAAACTTAAAGTGGCCTTTGACAGATCAGAGACAATATTGGCTAAATTAGAAGTATTTTGTTCAGAATTCTCTGTCTGTTGCTGAGAAGATGATG
>NC_029781.3:52652678-52652820 GCF_000817695.3 Arachis duranensis
ATCCACCATTGTTAAAGCCTTGTTGAGGCTTCTGTTGATCCTTCCAGGAGAAATTTGGATTATTTCTCCATGATGGGTTATAGGTGTTTCCATATGGTTCACCCATGTAATTAACCTCTGCCATGGCAGGGTTCTCAGGATC
>NC_029781.3:52653721-52654829 GCF_000817695.3 Arachis duranensis
GTTGGCTTTGTGAAGTCACCAAGCATTCTCCTTGCATTATTATTATTATTTTCGGCTGCCATCTCCTTCTCCTGTTCGAAAATTTCTGAAAGGTTATTTCTGGATTGTTGTAATTTAGCTTCTTTTAATTTTCTCTTCAGAGTCCTTTCAGGTTCTGGATCAATTTCAACAAGAGTGCCTTTTTCCTTATTCCTGCTCATATGAAAGAGAAGAAAACAAGAAAAGAAAGAGGAATCCTCTATGTCACAGTATAGAGATTCCTTTGTGTTAGTAGAAGAAGAAAGGGGTAGAAGAATCCAAATACAAGGGATATAAGAAGTTCGGATCCTTAGATGAAGAGAGGTGAAGAGAAGTGTTAGTAATTAATTAATTAAATAGAATAAAAGAAGAGAAGAGAAATTTCGAAAATAATTTTTGAAAAAGGAGTTAGTAATTTTCGAAAATTAGAGATAAGATAAGATTAAAATTAAAATTTAAAACAAAGAATTTTTGAAAAAGAGATGAGATATTTTCGAAAATTAGAGAGGGAAAAGTAGTTAGTTGGTTTTGAAAAAGATAAGAAATAAACAAAAAGTTGGTTAGTTGATTGAAAAAGATTTGAAATCAAATTTTGAAAAAGATAAGAAGATAAGAAGTTAGATAAGATATTTTGAAATCAAATTTTGAAAAAGATAAAATTTTTGAAAAAGATAAGATAAAAGATAAGATTTTTAAGAAAAAAATATTTTGAAAAAGATTTAATTTTTTTTTAAAATGACTTAACTAACAAGAAACTACAAAATAAAATTCTAGAATTTAAAGATTGAACCTTTCTTAACAAGAAAGTAACAAACTTCAAATTTTTGAACCAATCACATTAATTGTTAGCTAATTTTTGAAAATTAGATATAAGAGATAAAAAAAAGATTTTTGAAAATTAATTTTTAAAATTTTCGAAAATAATAAAAAAAATGAAAAAGATATGATTTTTGAAAAAGATTTTGAAAAGATAAGATTTTTAAAATTGAAATTTTGACTTGACTTGTAAGAAACAACTAATTTTGAAAATTTTTGACCCAAGTCAACCCAAAATTTCGAAAATTTGGAGAAAAATAAGGAAAAGATATTT
>NC_029781.3:52656073-52656737 GCF_000817695.3 Arachis duranensis
CTCTGTCACAGCACGGTTAATCACTGGTTGGTTCCTGCGCCTACTGGAATAGAATCCCTTGATTCTTTTGCGTCTGTCACTAACGCCCAGCACTTGCAAGTTTGAAGCACGTCACAGTCATTCATTACTGGAATCCTACTCGGAATACCACAGACAAGGTTAGACTTTCCAGATTCCCAGGATCCTACTCGGAATACCACAGATAAGGTGAGACTTTCCGGATCCTCATAAATGCCGCCATCTATCTAGCTTATACCACGAAGATTCTGTTGGGGAATCTAAGAGATACACATTCAAGCTCTGTTGCATGTAGAACGGAAGTGGTTGTCAATCACACGTGCGTTCATAAGTGAGAATGATAATGAGGGTTACTTATCATCACATTCATCATGTTCTTGGGTACGAATGAATATCTCATGTTTTGGGCGTTCAACTCCGGATCATGACGTTTTTCTGGCGTTTAACTCCAGACAGCAGCATGTACTTGGCGTTCAACGCCAAGTTACATCATCAATCTTCGAATAAAGTATGGACTATTATATATTGCTGGAAAGCTCTGGATGTCTACTTTCCAAGGCCGTTCAGAGCGCGCCAATTGGAGTTCTGTAGCTCCAGAAAATCTATTTCGAGTGCAGGGAGGTCAGATTCCAACAGCATCAGCAGT
>NC_029781.3:52656931-52657160 GCF_000817695.3 Arachis duranensis
ATCCTACTCAGAATACCACAGACAAGGTTTAGACCTTCTGGATTCTCTTGAATGCCGCCATCAATTCTAGTTTATACCACGAAGATTCTGGTTAAAGAATCCAAGAGATATCCACCTAATCCAAGGTAGAATGGAGGTGGTTGTCAAGCACATGTTCATAGGTGAGAATGATGATGAGTGTCACGGATCATCACATTCATCAAGTTGAAGAACAAGTGATATCTTAGAA
>NC_029781.3:52657308-52666787 GCF_000817695.3 Arachis duranensis
AAAAGATCTAAAATGATCCAAAGATGAAAATACAATAGTAAAAGTTCCTACTTATAGAGAACTAGTAGCCTAGGATTTACAGAGATGAGTAAATGACATAAAAATCCACTTCCGGGCCCACTTGGTGTGTGCTTGGGCTGAGCATTAAAGCATTTTCGTGTAGAGACTCTTCTTGGAGTTAAACGCCAGCTTTTATGCCAGTTTGGGCGTTTAACTCCCATCCTTGTGCCAGTTCTGGCGTTTAACGCTGGGAATTCTGATGGTGACTTTGAATGCCGATTTGGGCCATCAAATCTTGGGTAAAGTATAGACTATCATATATTGTTGGAAAGCCTAGTATGTCTACTTTCCAACGCCGTTGAGAGCGCGCCAATTGGGCTTCTGTAGCTCCAGAAAATTTACTTCGAGTGTAGGGAGGTCAAAATCCAATAGCATCTGCAGTCCTTTTTAGTCTCTGAATCAGATTTTTGCTCAGGTCCCTCAATTTCAGCCAGAAAATACCTGAAATCACAGAAAAACACACAAACTCATAGTAAAGTCCAGAAAAGTGAATTTTAACGAAAAACTAATAAAAATATACTAAAAACTAACTAGATCATACTAAAAATATACTAAAAACAATGCCAAAAAGCGTACAAATTATCCGCTCATCAGTCATCATTAATTAATTTAGTTAATTTCTTAACTCAACAATCTCCCCCTTGATGACAAACATAATTGAAACAATGATCAAAAGGAAATGAATTTGAGTAAGGTTTAGGAACTCCCTTTGATTTTTGCCATTTGCTTTTATGTTGCTCCCTCTTTCCTTTTCAAGAGTAGCTCCCCATAGATTTATGCTCTTTTCTTCCTTCCTGTTTATTATTCTTTTAGAGAATACAAAAAAGAGCTACACACAATTCAATTTGACTAAGGGATATTGCATAACCAGCAACATGTCATATAAAGCAAATTCCAATTTTCATGCCAAAAAAAAAATCAAAAATTGCCCATAGCAAAGATTGCCCATTGCAGTAGCAGCAATCAACATTCCAAAAAATAATCAAAGATTCACAATCCTGCTATTCATGTGCTATTACTCCCCCTTTTGTCATCAAGAGTGGAAAATAGGCAAATTCAAGTAAAAACAGCACCTTGAAACCTGCAAGAAAGAGTTAATGCAAAGTCTAAAATACCAAATTAATTTTAAGTAAATGCAGCAGTAGTTAAAGTACAGTCATCCAAAATAATAAAAGTAGTTCAAAAGTAACAAAAGAAACAGCTTTTATGAGACAAAAGTGAGCAGACAGCAGCAGCTTCATGAGACAAATCTAGGCATCTGAACCATTCCCCTCTGAAGCAGCTTTCTCTTCAACATCAGTGGTAGGCTCCTCATCTTGTTGAAGATTATCAATGAACTTCATGAAGACAGCCACTCTATCTCTAGATTTCCGGAGGAAATTCTCATGCTTGCTTGCTAGCTTCCTTTGTTCCTTACTTATGGAAATCATATGATTGGATTGGGATACAAACTCTTGGACTACATCTTGAACAAGAGTAAACAGAACAGATTTTTGTCCAGTGGAGATAGAAGTGCCCTTGGTGAAAGGAGGAGGAGAATCCTCCGGAATGAACTCATCATCTTCATCATCTAGAACCACTCTCTCAGAACGAGTAGGTCCTTTTTGCTGTTTCACTGCACCACCTCCCTTTATATATGAATGTCTATTTTCATAATCTTCATTGGATAAGTCAACACAAAAATGCTCAAAAATACAAGTTAGAAACATGCCATAAGGAAGGGCTTTGTCTTTCTCACTTCTAACAGAGTCAAACATGTATCTAACCATCAAATAAGCAAAAGAAATTTCTTTTTTAGTGAGCAGGGCATACAGAACAAGAGCGTCATTGTATGATACCCTTTGATATGAACCACTTTGAGGGAGTATGATGTGGTTAACAATTCGGTGCAACTGAGTACGTTCATATCCTAGGGCTTTATGAGTAAGGGTGATGCCATCAATCAGAGAAACATGTTCACAAATATGAGCCAAAGCATCATTGAAAAAGATACCAACTCCTTCATCCCACTTAACAGAAGTATAAGCACAAGCCCCAACATCAGTGTATTTCAATGAATCACTAATTATTTAATTATTTAAAACTATGTCTCTGCCCTTAACATACGAATGAACACTATCCTCATGATATGTCATGTTAGCATAAAATTCTTTGACCAAAAGAGGATAAACAAGCTTTTTGATGTTAGAAAGGTGATTCCAGTTTAAAAACCTTTCTTTTTCAAGTTTGGCAAATCAGCAAGAAAAGAGGGACATAGGGTACGATACTTAATAACTCCTTCATAAAAATCATTATTCATGGCAGACCTAAATCTATAAGGGTTATAGTTGGAGTGAGATGTCATGAAGTGGGATTTATGAGTAAAAGGATCAATGTCTGGTTCTCTAAGATATTTGAGAGGGAGTCGAGGTTTACCTCTTTGAGAACGCAAGGGAACAGACCTTGTCTTAGGTTGAGTGGGCTCAGATGTAGGTTCGGTAGCAGCTGGACGTTTTCCTTTTTGATGAACTCAGCTTCGACGACCCAGGTTTGGATGGAGGTTCCTTCGGGGGTGGCGTCGGCTTGGCTAAAGGAGGGAACCTTGATGGGTTCTTAGTGCAAGCCATAGGATCAGACCGAGAAGGTGGGGTAGGAGAAGAAGGAGATGGAGTCAAGGTTCGGTCCTGAGAGCAAGTTAAGGGTTTTGGTTTTGCAGGAAGCTTGTATATCTTTTCACGTGGTGGCTTTAGTGAAACTATTTTCTTCCTCATTTGGCTGGTTTCTGATTTTTAAAGGAAGAGATGCAGTAAAGGTAGTGGGGAGAAACCGAAGGGTTGGAGGAGTTATGGAGGGAGAAGAAGAAGTATTGGTAACCATACCCAAAAGAAAATTTCTTAAACCATGCAACTGCATCACCTCTGATTTGACTTGAACGGACTTGACAGCATAAAAAGAAAGATTTGATTTTATTTAAAATTAAACTGAAACACACAAGCCAACAAAAGCAAAAAAAATATGTAGCATCCATATTGGGCCTAAAAGTGGTGTGAATTAAGGAAACATATAGGACCACCCATGTTCTGGTTTTTGAAGTTGACCCAGATGATTTTGCACGTTCAACAAGCCCAGAGAACACTGATTAGAGATGGTTCTTCATATGCCCAGAATTGTCTCATACTTGTTTATGAGACAAAAACTCCAACAAACACATCATCAACTTTCAAACAATGATTCATAGCTTAAAATCCCTAGACTAGTTCTAAGCATGCAAAATCTATCCTCAGCTAGTGGTTTAGTAAAAATATCAGCTAATTGCTCCTCTGATTTAACAAATTTAATGCTAATATCCCTCTTTTGAACATGTTCTTTTATTGAGTGAAAATTCACTTCTATATGTTTAGTCCTAGAGTGTAAAACTGGAAGTTTTGAAATATTAATGGCACTCATGTTATCACACAACAAGGGGATATTTTCAGCATTTAATTTGTAATCAGCAAGCTGTGTTTTTAACCACATGAGATGAGAACAATAAGAGAATGCAGCTATATACTCAGCCTCTGCAGTGGATAAAGCCACTGTTGGCTGCTTCTTACTTGACCAAACATTCAAGGACTTTCCAAGAAAGCAACATATGCCTGATGTGCTTTTTCTATCAACTCTATCACCGGCAAAATCTGCATCACAATAACTATTTGCAGAAAAAATCATCAATCCTAGGATACCAAAGACCAAAATTGGATGTGCCATGAACATATCTAATGATCCTTTTAACTGCAGAAAGATGGGACTCTTTTGGTTTAGATTGGAATCTTGAACACATTCCAACACTTTGCACAATATCAGGTCCAGAGGAAGTTAAGTACATAAGAGAGCCAATCATTCCTCTATACCTAGTCTCATCCACATCTTTCTCAATTTCTCCCTTGTCTAATTTTGAATTAGGGTGCATGGGAGTTCACATGGGTTTGGCATTTTTCATACCAAATTTCTTAACCAATTCCTTGGCATACTTCTCTTGATGAATGAAAATACCTTTTTCAGTTTGTTTAATTTGTGGCCCAAAGAAAAAATTAAGTTCACCCATCATACTCATGTCAATTCACTTGTCATGAGTTTTCCAAATTCAGTACAAAGGGATTCATTGGCTGATCCAAAAATAATGTCATCAACATATATTTGGACTAGAATGAAAGAATCAGTAGAATTTTTTATAAAGAGAGTAGTGTCTGTGGTGCCTCTTTAAAAACCATTTTTCAAAAAAAAGAGCTAAGTCTATCATACCAAGCTCTAGGAGCTTGTCTCAAACCATAGAGAGCTTTTGATAATTTAAAAACATGGTTGAAAAATTCTTTATTTTCAAAACCTGGTGGCTGCTCCACATACACTTCTCTATCTATCACACCATTTAAGAATGCACATTTCACATCCATTTGATATAACTTAAAACCACAAAAGGCAGCATAGGCTAAGAGAAGTCTTATGGCTTCCATTCGAGCAATAGGGGCAAAGGATTCATCAAAGTCTATTCCTTCTTCTTGGTCATATCCTTGTGCCACTAGCCTTGCTTTGTTTTTTGCAATGCTACCATCCTCTCCTAGCTTGTTCCAAAAAATCCACTTGGTGCCAGTCACTTTCTTTCCATTTGGCCTTGGAACCAATGTCCAAACTTGGTTCTTCTCAAACTCATGAAGCTCATCTTCTATTGCCTTTACCCAAGAAGGGTCATCAAGGGATTCCTTGATATTTTGAGGCTCCATTTGAGAGAGAAGGGTAATGTTTGTTCCTTCATTTGCCTTTCTAGTTGAAGACCGAGTTTTAACCCCATGAGATACATCTCTAATGACAAATTTCCTTAGGATAATTCTTCAAGAATCTCCATTCATGGTCTGGTGCACTTGGAGGCAGATTCAGTTACCAAGGGATTCTGGGTACTGCTGGTTTCAGGATCTCCTTTAGATTCATGAGACAAAATGGAATTGTCTCTCAAATTTTCAGCCACTGTAGTTTGTGGTTCAGCTTGCTCAGAATTTTCATTTTCAGGATTTTGTGCAGTCTTATCGTCCTTTTGAGCTTGATTCCCTGCATCACAATCTTCCAAAACACTTTGCACCAAGTTAGTATAACAAAATGTAACATGTATGGACTCCTCAATAATCCTAGCATCTTGATGATAAACTCTATATGCTTTACTAGTTGTGGAATATCCTACAAATAAGCACTCATACACCTTTGGATCAAATTTTCCCAAATTATCTTTGTTATTAAGAACAAAACATTTGCATCCAAAGATGTGCAAGTAGTCCAAGTTTGGTGGGTAACCTTTCCAAAGTTCATAAGGGATTTTCTTCAAAAATTTCCTTATAATAGTTCTATTCAAAATGTGGCAAGCTGTGTTAACCGCTTTAGCCCAAACGAATTTTGGAACATTGTTCTCATAAAGCATAGCTCTTTTCATTTCTTGAATGCTTCTATTTCTTCTTTCCACAACACCATTTTGTTCTGGTGTCCTTGGACAAGAGAAGTTGTGAGATATTCAAAATTTCTCACAAAAGGATTCAAAAAATTGGTTTTCAAATTCAATTCCATGGTCACTTCTTATAGAATATATCTTTAAATCCTTTTCATTTTGAGTTTTCTTGCAAAAGATTTCAAAGGCCGAAAAGGCTTCATTTTTATGCGCAAGAAATAAAACCCATCCAAATCTAGAATAGTCATCTACAATCACTAAACCATAATGTTTACCACCTAGGCTTTGAGTTCTTGTTGGACCAAATAAATCAATATGTAGCAATTTAAGTGGCCTTTTAGTAGAGACGTCTTCCTTTGATTTAAATGAGCTTTTTGTTTGTTTTTTCATTTGGCAAGCATCACTAGTGATGTCTTTGTCAAACCTTATCAAGGAAAGACCTCTTACTAAACCTTTCTTTACAAGTTTATTTATTTAAAACATACTTGCATGACCCAATCTCTTGTGCCATAGCCACTTTTTAGATTCTTTAGAATGAAAACATGCTATATTTTTATCTTTTAGTTCATCAAGGGTAAGTCCATACACATTATTGCAACGCTTGGCAACAAAAAGCACTTCATTGGTCTTTTCATTTACAACATAGTATTCAAGTCTTTTGAAATTCACTAAATATCCTAAGTTACACAGCTAACTTATACTCAAAAGATTGTGCCTCAAGCCATTTACCAAAAAGACATCATCAATGAAAGTAGAGTGATTATTACCTACTTTTTCAATAGCAACTATTTTACCTTTTCCATTCATATGCCTTGAGCATCCACTATTCAAGTACCACATGTCCCTTTTATTCTTGGATGCTAGGCAAATCTGCAAGAAAAACTTCAAGTAACCTTAGGTATCCAAATTAATTTGGATCCTTTGAAGTTAATCCATCTTGGTTGCCCAAGTGCATTGAAATCACACACAACATTGTAGATTTGGTTACCTAAAATTCTTTTCTCAATGAAGCATTGTAGATGTGAGTGACCAAATTTCTTGCAATTAAAACAGTGATTTTCTTATGCATATTGCAAAAATTGAGATGGTTTTTTATGCTGGAAATGATTAAAGGGCTGAAATTTTCTAGTTTTTGAAAGATGTGCATTTCTTTTGACAAACTAATTTTTGTTATAATTGTTCCTTTTTACAAAAGCATTCCCACCAGAATTTTTGAAAACTTTTGGACTTTTCGAAGATGAGGTTTTATTGTAAAATGGTGGTTTTTTGAAAGCAACCTCATTTTTCGAAATGTATCCCAGATTTGGCCTATTTGAAGTAGGTTTGATTCTTGGTGAAGGCTCATTTTCACTGGTGTAAACTTCATCCAATTTCTCCTCAAGTGTGGAAACATATCCAATACCAGATTTGTTGGATGTGGATTTAGTATTTGATGAAGAAGCCACAAATTTCATAGAAGAATCATTAGAAACTGCACTTTCCTTGGTTACATAACCTAAACCAAATTTTTCAAACAATAGTCTTTGACTTGCAAGTAATTTGTACAAGTTACTAGAACTTTGAGAAAATTTTGCTAAGTCACCATTCAGCCTTTTAATCATTTCATTTAATCTTTCATTTTCAGCAATTAGCTCTTGAGAAGGATCCACAATGTGCTTTCCTTTTAATTTTTCAAGTTCAGATTTTAGAAATCTGTTTTCTTCAATAATATCCAAAGCACATTCAGTTTCCTTCACCTTTTCTCTCAAAAAATCATTTTCAGCTTTCAACACATCCTTTTCAGATTTGCATTTAGTGTACTTATCCAACAATTTTGAGGAATTCAGTGTAAGATCATCAATTAAAGCATGTAAATCATCTATGGACAAGTCATAATAATTTACCTCATCAAGATGATTATTACCAACCATGAAGCAGATTTTATATCCACCTTCAGAATCTTCTTCCACATTCGAATCATTCTCAAGCTCCTCCCAAGATGCCATGAACACTCTCTTCTTTTCCTTCTTCCCTTTGTCCTCCTTCTTGAGCTTCGGACAATTTAGCTTGAAGTGTCCAACCTCCTTGTAATGATGACAAGTCACCTTGCTCAAGTCCATCTTGTGTTCCTTTGAGCTTGAGCCCTTGTACTTGCCCTTGTTCTTCATCATCCTTCTAAGTCTCCTAAGAAAAAACATAAGCTCATCATCTGAAATACCATCACTAAACTCACTCTCTTTTGATTCTATTTTTGACTTGAGGGCTATTCCCTTTTTCTTTGAGTCCGGGTTTGTGTGTGTGGTTTCATAGGCAAGGAGTTTTCCTCTCAGCTCATCATAGGTTATAGGGCTTAGGTTATTGCTCTCAGCTAGGACAGTGGCAGTAGTTTCACATTTCTTTGTGAGGCTTCTAAGGAGTTTTCTCACTAGGGTTTGTTCTGAGTAGTTTGTACCCATAGCATCAAGGTTGTTGATTATGATTGAGAATCTCTCAAACACTTCATCAATTCTTTCTCCATCCTTCATATTAAATATCTCGTACTCTTTTCGCAGCATATCAATCCTTGTTTCTTTGACCTGTTTAGTACCTTCATGTGTAACCTGGAGTTTTTCCCATATTTCTTTGGCTGTCTTGCATCTAGACACCTTTTGGTACTCTTCAAAGCTGATAGCACAGTGAAGAAGGTTGATGGCTTTAGCATTCAGCTCCATCTTCTTCTTATCGTCTTCATTCCATTCAGCTTCTTCTTTTGGAGTCACCACTCCATCAACACTTGTTTTTGTTGGAATCTTGGGACCACTCATAACAATCATCCATATGTTGTAGTCAATGGATTGGATGAAGATTCTCATCCTCTCTTTCCAGTAGGCATAGTTCTTCCCATTGAAGAAGGATGGCATGTTGTTTGACTGGCCTTCAATTAGTGTATAGGCAACTGTGGTTGTGCCTAAGTTGTTCGCCATTAGACCTTTGCTCCAAGCTGTGAAGCTTGATTCTTGAGACCTTGGCTCTAGATACCAATTGAAGGTTGTAAAAAGCTTAGAGAAGGGGGGTTGAATCTATGACCTTCTTTTAAGTTTACTATGTTACCCCTTTAAAGCAAACTTTCAATCTGAATCTGTTTAAACTCAGCAGCGGAAAATTTATCAGACAATTTCATTTTATCTCATGAATATCAGAAAACAGAACAGAGCAGGGAAGAGAGAAGTTGACACCATCATGTATCCTGGTTTGGTTGCCTTGTGCAATGCAACCTATGTCCAGTCTCCACCATAACAGTGGTAGAATTTCCACTATAGTTAAGGTATTACATAAACCAGTTCCACAGGATTGACACAATCCTTTCACACTCAAGTTCTAACCTAACTTGACTTGGTTATGCTAATACCTAACTCTTCACTCTTAGTGCTAACCCAACTAAGAAAGGGGTACATCACAGGTACAAAATACAAGACACTTAATCAACCTAAAGAAATATGAAATAACTCTAGGCTTTTCTCTCAAGTGTATTGATGAACGGAAATTTGATGGTAAAGAATTTCACAATTAAAATCTCATTGCAAGTATAGTTTCTGAACCAACAATAATCCTTTCATATAAAAATTTGTTTGTCACAAGTACAAACCCCTAATAAAACTAATAACCGAAGTATTTAAACCTCGGGTCGTCTCTCAAAGGAATTGCAAGGTAGTGTTCTTGTTATTGATTATGGACATGTATATTTCGGGGTTTTGGATGAGAGATAAGAAAAGTAAATTGGTAACGAAAACAAATGATAAAAAGGTCTTGGCAAGGATTAATCCCATTAAGTCATCCTCTAACTAATAGAAGAGGAAAGTCAAATGAGCTATATCAATCCAAGTCCATAAGTCCTAACTCTCCACTAATTCAATTAGTGAGAACTAGAGTCAATGGTTCCCAATCATCAATCACTTGGACATTAGTAACTCAAGAGGTCCTAAGTTACCTTTCCAAGCCAAGAGTATAAAATCCT
>NC_029781.3:52667201-52670166 GCF_000817695.3 Arachis duranensis
CATCTTTGCCTAGGTTGCCATCTACACCTTTATTTGAGTGGGTGAAATTCATTTCTATTAGTTTTATTATCCCACTTGAATATGGTTTGCTTGAAACTGATGGCCAACTTAGGGAAGTTTGTGGGATGAAGCGTAAGCGGAAAAGGTTTTGTGGTTGGCGTTGCAAATCAAGGCTCATTTTGGTTGATACTTCAAGAGTTGAATACAAAGGTGAGAATAGTGCTCAAATGAATGGGTCTAGAAGGATTGTTGGACACTTCATAGAGGATTCTTCTTGTTTACCACCCGGATGGACTAATAATGATGATCAACCTCAAGACGGGTGTGAAAATAAAGTGTGGGATCCCGGATCACAAGAAGAGGATCAACTTTGGGAGCCCCAAGCTTGTGAAGAACTCCATCAAGACTTGGCTCAATCCATAAAGAATCTTGGGGCACAATGGAGAACCAAGCATTGGTGGGAGTTCCAAGACGAATACAAGCACAAGCCACCTTGAGAGGAGCTCCCCATAAGTCCAACTTAAGGACAATAAACAAAAGTGCTAGGTGGGAGGCACCCCACCATGGTAAAAATCCTTTCATTTTCTCTTTTGTAAATATTGGTAAGAATTAGTTTGATTTCATATTTTTGTTGGTTTGTTAAGTTTAGTCAGAAGTATAATATGATAAATAAGGTTTTAGGGTGTTTTGGTAGTAGCTTGGAGGTTTGGAATGCTTGGATTGGTGCAAAAACATAGCAAAAAAAAAAATTTGAAAAACAGAGCACCATCCACGCGTACGCGCACCGCACGCGTACGCGTACATTGAGCATTTTTGACCATCCACGCGAGCGCGCCATGCACGCATACGCGTGGGTTGAGAAGTTCCACCTTCCATGCATTAACCCGAGAGTTAGGCCCGCACTGTGCGCGCGTTGTGCCTTTGGCACAACCCCACTTGCGCGTACGCGCACATGACGCGTACGCGCCACTCTCGAAATAAACCATCCGCGCGCGCGCCATGCGTGCGTACGCGTGGATGCCCTTCCTACACCACATTTCCTTTCTTCTCCTCTTCCCATTTCTTCCCTTCTCCTTTCTTATTCCCTCCTCCAATCCCTCATCCAACACTTCCTGACACCATGGATAACCATTTATTTTAGTTAGTTGATTAATTAGTTAGATAGTTAGTTTGTTAGATAGCTTTAGTTCAGTTTTCATTTTATTTTCTCCATTTTCTTTATAAGTGTTGGATTATCGACTTTGTTTACTATACATTGTTGCCTCCTTATTGCCTAAATGCTATTTTAGCATGAATGTTTTTAGCTAACATTTGTTGGATTCTATGATTGAGGTTATATTTTGCTACTTGGTTTTGAGTTCTTTATGCTTACCTTTTGAAAAATACCAAGTGATGAGAATTGCCTTCGAGCTTATAACTCTTTTGAATTGCATGTTGTAGCTAGCCATCATGTGATTTGAATCCTTTTCCTCGATTAGGCAACCTCTCGATGATGGATGATGATGTGCATTTACCTTAATGCATTGTGTTTCATGATCATATGCATCCATATGTTTTAGCTTGAATGCCTCCATGCTTCTTTAATGCTTTTTTACCTTACAAGTTTACTTAAAGCATCTCAAGCATACTAGAATGAGTAACGTGCATGCTTCTTTTGTGACATAGCTTTTTATGCTAATGTGTGTTCTAAACCGCGCAATTTAGAATTCACACACCTAATATTTCTTAATGTCACACTAATTCACTCACTCAATTCTAGTGATTTACCTCATTCCAACAATTATGCTTCCTTGCTTTTATATCCTCTCCTCTTATGGTGTTATATTTTTGTTTTTTCATAAATGATGCACCACAAGCAATAACGGAAGCAAGACTAAGAACACGTAGCAATCCGGAGAGTCGCCGTACCCCCTTGCTCATCTTTGAGTGCACCGAGGACGGTGCAAACTTTTAAGTGTGGGGAGGTCGTCTGACCGGTCGGCGATTTTGGGTGACAAAATTCTAATCCCAACACTTTTGCATTTCATTTTAGGTTTTTAGGATTTTTGTTGCATTTTCTTATTTTTGCATATATTATACACAATAAGCTTAGTCAAAATAATGAAAATTTTCAAGATTTCTATCTATAGGGCACCAATTGATTTGAGTGAAAACTTTTCATTAAACTTGCTTGAATTATATATATTGTGAAACATGGTTTTTGAGCTAAGAACACAAGCAAGTGAGTTTTGAGCCTAATGGTGTGGTTACATCTTATAACCACTTATTTTTCCTTCTTGTGTGCATTATTCTCTTTCTATGATTGTAATCTTTGCTTTGTTTGATTCTTTATTTCCATTATTTTATGTATTCATGCATTTATATGATTGAGGCCATCATTTCATTAGCTCACTTACCCAAATGGCCTTACCTCTTATCTTCCGTTGTTAGCCAAATTTGAGCCTACGCTTAACCCACTTGTTCCTAATTTTAGCACATTACAAGCCTAAAGCGGAAAACAATAAATGTCCTTAATTTGGATCTTTGATTAGCTTAGGCAAGTGTGTGTGAGTATCATTCAAGTGTGGGAACCTTGGGACATTGGGTGAATAAAAGGGTAGTTTTGTATTATTATTGAAAATATTGGAAATTGGGTACATACTCATGTATTGATCAAATGTAAGACCTTATGCAGTGATGCTCTTGTATATAGAAAGAAAAAAAATGACAAAAACAAAAGAAAAAGAAAAGAAAAATAATATGAAAAAGAAAAAAAAAGAAAAAAATAGAAAAAGAAAGAAAAAGAAGAAAAAGAAAGAAATAAAAAGGGGACAAAATGCCCCAAAGCAAAGTGTAGCTCAATAAAATCAATGCATGAGTGTTGTGAAACGAAAAGGGATACATGAGTATGTGAAAAAGTGAAAAATGGGTAGTTAGGTTAGAACTTAATTGTATAGGATGTCATAGGTTAGGTGGGAAGTTTAAG
>NC_029781.3:52670909-52674016 GCF_000817695.3 Arachis duranensis
GGTTTTAGTTGGGTTAGAAAGCTAACATCCGGGGCTTCGAAACGATATAAGATTTGCATAGTTGCTACACGTATGGTGGCGCGCACGCGCATAGTACGCGCACGCGCCGTTGCTGCCATCTGGTTCACTTAATGCAACATGTGGCCAGTGATTTTAGAAGCCTTGTGGGCCCAATCCAACTCATTTCTGATGATATTTAAGCCAAGGATTGAAGAGGAATCAACTAACTTTTGATCAATAGTCATAGTTTAGTTTTAGAAGTAGTTAGAGTTAGAGAGAAAAGCTCTCTCTTCTCTCTAGAATTAGGATTAGCAATTACGGTTAGATTAGGATCTCATAGTTCTAGGTTTAATTCAAGTCTCCTTCTACTTCTACCTTCAATTGATGATTGCTACACTTTGGTTCTTCTTTCTATCCCTATCCTCTAGTGTAATTTCTCTTATTTTGTTTCTAGGTTTTGTAATTGAGATATTTTTGTTCTTTTGTTTTCTTTTAATAATGCAATTTGAAATAATCATATGATTGTGATGTTGTTGATTGTTGCTTTGTTAATTCTTTGTAATTGTTGGTTGTTGATTCCTTTTATTCTTACAAATAAAAATGCTTTCTTTCATTACCCTCCAAGTGTTTGATGAAATGCTTGAGAGGATGTTAGAGTAGGATTTTATGTTCTTGGCTTGAGAAGGTAACTTAGGATTTCTTGAGTCACTAGTGTCCAATTGATTGATAGTTGATAGCCATTAACTCTAGCCTTCATTAATCCAATTAGTGGAAAGCTAGGACTTATGGACTAGGATTGATATAACTCACTTGACTTTCCTTTGTTAATTGATTTAAGGATGACTAAGTGGGATTAATCCTTGCAACTACCATACTTGTGGCTAGTGATAATGATGAAGACCATTGACAACCAAATCTATAGTGATGGAACTTCCAATGTTCAACCTTGGCCAAGGCTTTTAATATTGATTGATTGTTGTTTTCTTTTATTAGCACTTTTATGCCACACTCTTCAAGCCACAAAAGACCACTTAACCAATAACATGCATCCTTGTAGCATTCCTAGGGAAGAACGACTCGGGACTAATATTCTCGGTTATAGATTGTAGATTTGTTTGATGATGGGTTTTGCGTCGGTTTAGACTATACTACGATTGATTACTTGATAATTTCTATACCGGCAAAAAATTCATTTGTCAAAATGGCGCCGTTGCTGGGGAATGCGCTTGAGTGCCATGTTTTTGGTTAATGTAAATATGTGAATATTGTGAATATGTTTGTCTTTTGTTTGTTTGTTAGTTTTTGTTAGTTTTAAGATCTCTATTGGTTTTGTTTCTATTTGCCACTATGAATTCTCGTCCTTGTGGTTTTGGATATGACTATGACTACTTTGTAGGCGATGAAAACTTGAATGATGGCTCACATTATGGGATAGACGAATTCTCAGGAAGGGAGCCATATCCATATGAGCAATCACCATGGCAACCTTCCCCTTCAAGTTACTATGATGGTAATCCCTCCTATAATGCATATCATTCCTATGGATATGATGAATCTTATCATGGTTATACCGCTCAACCACCATCATTCTACACACCATATTCTCAACCCACATCTTATTTCCACCAATTGCCTACATATGATCCAAATCTATATCCCCCTATGCATACCCTTGTGACGATTATGAACAAGCAACTCTTGAATCACCACCACTCCAACATCTTTACCTTCTAACCCAAGTCCCCATAAATGATACACTTGGTATCATTCTTCAAGAGCAAGAAGAGCTCCAAACCGCCTTCACTAGTTTCACCTCCACCCTCCAAGAATTTACGTCCCGCATAATCCCACCCTCCACTAATAACCAAAATAACTTCCCACCTCAAAGTTTTGATGAATCTTCTTTCCAACCATATCACGAATTCCCCTCTCCGCCACAAACCTCCATGGAAGCATATCAATATCCATTAATCCAAGAGCAATATGATCCTACTTATGTTAATAAAGCGGAACAAGAATTAACGGATCGTTTCAAGGAAGAAATGGACCGACTTCAAGCAACCATCCATCAAAAGATAGATTCTTGGGATTCATATCACAACCGAAATGAGTTCACGGATGATTGTGAGAAAGCAACCAAAGAGGGAGGTATGAGAGAGACTTTAGACTCTCAAGTTTGGCACAAGGAAACGGAGTGTATGTTGCAACAAACGGAGGAAATGAAGATTGCTGAAGATAAAGAAGTGGAAGAAGACCTAGAGGAGGTTGAACAAGACGGAAGTTCCATCCACGGAAATAACTCTACATAAAGGAAGTTCCATCAATGAAAATAACTCTACATCAAGTTACAATGGTGATCTTGTTGGAGCTTCCCCCATCGAATGTGAAATCAATGTTAAAGAGGGTGCGCAACCTCCGACACATGACTTGATCAATGATAAAGGTTTGAAGGAAGTTAGCAAACAAGAAGAATTGAAAATGAGTTATCAAAAGATGGAAATCATCAAGGAGGAGCCAAAGGAAGTGGAACCTACAATGTCAAGACCATTGGATACCTTCCTTGCTAAGTCGCCGTCCCAATCACAAATTGAGTGGGTAATCATCTCATCCTTTAATTTCCTTGGCCCATATCAATATGCATTGTTAGAAACGGACGGTCAACTTAGAGCTCTTTGTGGGCTAGAGAGTAAGAACGGATTAGATGTCGGTGGACAAAATGAATCAAGGTGCATAAAGGATGGAATATCAAACTTTAAATCTCAAAGGTGGAGTGAAGCCAAATTCAACGGGATTAGGATGATGAATATGAGTTACAAGGAGAATTCAATAAGTTTGTCACCCTATAGGAAGCATGAAGATCAAGAAGAAAAGGAGTTAACAAATAAAGTATGGGACCCCGGAACATACATAGACCACTATCAACTTAAGGGCCCCGTTACTTGCTTAGGCCCCCTTGAAAGCCTTGTACGTTTAAATTGGGATCCCGGAGGCTATTGGAAGTGCAAAAACTGGTGGGGATTCGAAGAAGAGTTTAAGCATAAGCCACCCTAGCAAGGACTCCACCAAATGTCCAACTTAAGGACTTTAACTAAAAGTGCTAGGTGGGA
>NC_029781.3:52674329-52675549 GCF_000817695.3 Arachis duranensis
GGGGGTGGACGCGCGCGCACGCTGTACGCGCACGCGTCCATGAGCGGATGCATCATCAGCCATAATCCAGAGAGTTGGGCCTCTCCTAGGCCAGTGTTGTGTCTCGAGCCCAACTCACTTCACGCTTACGCGCACTACGTGCGTGCGCGCCATACAAACATAAGGAGTAGCACGCGTGCGCGCTCTTGCCGCGTACGCGTCGAATTGCTGCTGTAAAATCTTGCGCCAAGCCCCAGAGAGTTAGGCCAGCTCTGGGCCATCCTTAAGCCCCTGGCCCAATTCAACTCGCGCGGACGCGTGCATGCCGCGTACGCGCAAGCTTAAGTAGTGCAACCACCAGGCCATTGACCAGAGAGTTAGGCCTCCTATGGGCCAACCCTAAGCCTACAGCCCAACTCCTTTCACGCGTGCGCGCACGGTACGCGCACGCACCTTTACCCATTTCGATCTTCCGCGCTTAAGCGCGCTGTACGCGCACGCGTGCGCTTGAGCGCGCTGTACGCGCACGCGTGGGCCCCTAGGTTCTTCAATGCACGCGGACGCGCAAGGTGCGCACCCGCGTCGTTTCGAATAAATGATAACCTAATCCACAAAGAACGTTGCACAGTCGCGCACTCCATCTTCAACCTCTCACCATTTATGGATCATAGGCATATGGTGGTGGTTCTTGAAAGTCACAAGTAGATTCACCATAGCCATTGGATTGGTATGCATCATAGAATGGCTCTTCTTCATAGTGCATTGGTGGAGGGGGTTGTTGCCATGAGGATTGATCATATTCATATGGCTCCTCCCACCTTTGATTGTCCCATCTTTGATACATTTCTTCATTGTAATCTCCACTTCCTACAACATAGTTGTAATCACACTCATAGCCAAAATGAGAATTCATGATAGCAAGGGGAAAATGAAAACAAAATCAAATAAGAAGCAAGAAAATTAAATCCTAAAACTAGCAAGAGCTAACAAAAGCAAACATATTCACACTATTCACATATATACAATAACCAATAACACAACACCATTGCAATTCCCCGGCAACGGCGCCATTTTGATGATTGATTTTTGACGGTTTAGAATTTCACAAATGAATTCTCATTGCAAGTATAGTTTCTAAACCAACAATAATCCTTTCATACAAATGATTGTTTGTCACTAGTACAAACCCCTAAATTTATAAACCGAAGTATTGGAACCTCGGGTCGTTCTCCCTAGGAATT
>NC_029781.3:52676105-52701105 GCF_000817695.3 Arachis duranensis
GATTGGGCCCACAAGGCTTTAGAATTCGCTGGCCACGTTTTGCTTTAAGTGAACCAGGTGGCAGCAACGGCGCGTGCGCGTACTATGCACGTGCGCGCCACTATACGTGTAGCAACTATGACAAATCTTATATCGTTTCGAAGCCCCGGATGTTAGCTTTCTAACCCAACTGGAACCGCATCATTTGGACCTCTGTAGCTCAAGTTATGGTCGTTTAAGTGCGAAGAGGTCGGCTTGACAGCTTTCCGGTTCTTTCATTTCTTCATGAGTTCTCCAACTTTTCATGCTTCTTTCTTCATTCCCTTGATCCAATCTTTGCCTCCTAAACCTTAAGTCACTTAACAAACATATCAAGGCATCTAATGGAATCAAGGAGAATTAGATTTAGCTATTTTAAGTCCTAAAAAGCATGTTTTCACTCTTAAGCACAATTAAAGGAGAATATACAAAACCATGCTATTTAATTGAATAAATGTGGGTGAAAGGTGATAAAATCCCCTAAAATCAATACAAGATAAACCCTACAAATGGGGTTTGTCAGTCATCCTCTAACAAGTAAAGGAAAGTCAAATGAGCTATATCAATCTAAGTCCATAAGTCCTAGCCACTCACTAATTGAATTAATGAAACCTAGAGTCAGTGGCTATCAATTTTCCAATCACTTGGACATTAGTAACTCAAGAGTTCCTAAGTTACCATCTGTTCTGAGGGTTACCTGAAACTGTAGGTCGATCTCGGATGAGATCTGCTGTTATAGTCAGAGCTATTGCGTCCGACTTGTTGGACTTGGCGATGCTGCTAATCTTTCATCACCGGAGGGTGGTGGTACCTGCAAGAGACTCTGATGCTTAAGTTAGCATGTGCTTTAAGCAGAATTTATGTGTAGAATCAGAGTATGAGTTATACCTGGGTGCTCCAGTGTATTTATAGTAGTGTGGAGTGACCTTTCAGGAGATAAGATAGTTATCTTATCTTATCATTGAGTGAAGGCATCTTATCTTTAAGGGGAACCGCCTCTATCTTTCTAGGCTTTGGCTGCCTTTAGATTTGGGCTGTGTTCCTTTGTTTGGGCTCGCTTTGGTCTTTTCCTGGCGATTTGGCCGAAGTCTTTGAGAAGAGGTCGGTGGCGACCCAACCTGAAGAGGTCGGTTACTTGTCTTCGGTCAGCCCGAGTTCGAGCATCTAGTCTTTGGTTGATCTCTCTAAGGCTCCTTCGATGCGAAGCATTTTTTCTCTTCTCCCTTTAGTTGCAACGCGCATTTTGCATTTGTATTCTTCTTGGAAACGTGTGAGGGTTTTAAAGCCCGTTTAACTCCTTCTCGCCATTTCCTTTTTACCCTCTTCATGTTTTATTTTGAATTTCCAAGGATTTGCTTCAGTTTCTTCTTCGCCTTTCTCTTCGTCTCTTTGCTGGTGCTTCGTTCTCTTGCTTCCAAGTCTCTTTCCATCTTTTCTTGCTCGGGAGTGTTTGTTAGCGCAAATTTCGTCGCTTCCCTTTTCGCGTTTACCTCCTCTTTCTTTACGGGTTGGTAACTCTTTCTCCCTTTTTTACTTTGATGATTTCCTTTTGTATTTGCATGTCTGCGAATTTTGGGTTCCCACCAAATCTATTTTGAAAAGCTTGATCCTTTTTTGCCAAAGATTGTGTCTTTTTTTACTTTTGATAAATGTTGCATTTTCCTTTGCCCTGCTCATGTGGGAAAAAGAAATGCGTTCCTACTTTCTGTTTTGCTTTACCGCTGTTTCCTGTCTTCTTTTATACAAAATTTTTGTTTGAATCTATTTGGTAGAAGAGGCTGTAACTTGATGATTTATTGGCGATCAAACCAAATTTGTAGCTTTTTACTGTTTTGGCGTGGTCTTATGATGATAATGGCTTTTACTGTTTGGATGAGGAGGTGCTGGTATTCAGGTTGCGTTCTTGAGTGGTTTTATGGCTTTGTGTCGTTTGTACGGAGTGCTGTTTATCCAAAAAGAATTTTTATCTTTTTCTATTAAGAGGTGTTAGGGCATAGATTTGTTTGACTTCCTTTTCTGAGTTACTGCCTTCCTGCTTCCTCCAAAGGGTGCTCCTGGACTTTAGTGCGAGTCCTGGGGTTTCCCTTTTACTGCCGTGTCTGATTCTTGACGTTCATATGTTATTGTCCGAGTTGTTTCCTGATTTTCCGAGTTGATTGGTAGTAACCCAATTTTCTTTTTCTCACTATAGGAGTAGTTGACCCATGTCTTCCCATAAGAGCATTGTTGAGATGTCTACTAAGATCCCGGATGGCATGTCTGACTGGATGGACTCCATTGTTTTGATGTGTGTTACCGTGGCTGACCCTGAGTATTGTAGCTGACTTAGGAAGCATCATAGGATTTGTAGTAATAGGGATGAAGAGAAGAATTATGAGTTGGTTTTGCCGGACCCTGAGGAGAGGATTAGTTTTCCGACCTCGGCCCAGGGCAAAAGGCCCTTTTTCTATGCCTATGACTATTTTTCAGTCAGTTGAATATCACCTTCTCTTTTACTAACTTTGAGACCGACCTGTTATTTTCTTGTAATATAGCCCCTTCTGAACTCCATCCAAACTCATGGGGTTTTATAAAAATCTTCCAACTGTTGTGCCAAGAGTTGGGTGTCCAACCTACTCAAACCCTCTTTCTTCATCTTTTCGTGTTGATTAAGCCCGGGGTAGCTAAAAAGAAAGCCTCTTGGATCTCCTTTCAAGCTACTCAGGGGAAGAAAGTGTTTTCGATGTATGATGAGTCCTTTCGTGATTTCAAGAACTATTATTTTAAGGTCCGAGCTGTTGAGGGAGCTCGGCCATTCTTTTTGGATGAAAATGATAAACCCATCTTTCCTTTGTCCTGGCAAAAGGATCCAATAGTAGTTAAGTATTCTTGGGAGAGCTTGAGCGAGTTAGAGTAGGCCTTTGTAAGTGTGTTAGAGGAAAACTGGGGAGAGCCTCCTCATCTTGACACGAAGAAGTTTCTAGGAGATCCCTCCGTTCTTTGGGCTGAATTGGGTAGTTACCGACATCTTCAAGGATTTTTCTTTGTTTATTTATCGATCTATTCCTTTTGTAATTTGATTTTGTTGCTTTCTTTTTCAGAGATGGTGAAGACCTCAGAGTCCATGAAGGCCTTTAAACGGGCCAAAAAAGCAACAGCTGCTCAAAACATCTCGGCAAAGGTTTCGGGGAAAAGATCCTCTCAGGTCCTTCCGAAGAAGTCGACCTCGGGCACTTCTGGACCAAGGAAGATTATTCCTACTCCTCCGGTTCATGTGATTTTCTCTGATCTTCCCCAGCCAACCTCTGGTGCTGCCTCTTCTCCAACTGTCGGTCTTCCTCCAAAAAGGCAGAAGACTATTGAACCCTATGATTTGGATGCTGGTACGCGAAATCGTGATCTCAAACAATCCCCGGCAACGTGAACAATAACTTGGTGCACGTTATTAATCTAAATTTATAATTTGTCACAACTTCGTGTAGCTGACCAACAAGTGCACTGGGTCGTCCAAGTAATAAACCTTACGTGAGTAAGGGTCGATCCCACGGAGATTGTCGGCCTGAAGCAATCTATGGTCACCTTGTAAATCTCAGTCAGGCGGATATCAGAAGGTTATGGAGTTTTCGAAAATTATATAATAAATAAAGAGAAAATAAGGATAGAAACACTTATGTAATTCCTTGGTGAGAATTTCAGATAAGCGTATAGAGATGCTTTTGTTCCTCTGAACTTCTGCTTTCCTGCTGTCTTCA
Organism: Arachis duranensis; assembly: GCF_000817695.3. Classification (NCBI taxonomy): domain Eukaryota; kingdom Viridiplantae; phylum Streptophyta; class Magnoliopsida; order Fabales; family Fabaceae; genus Arachis; species Arachis duranensis. The sequence continues at coordinate 52,679,855 of NC_029781.3, forward strand.
TCCAATCAGTCTTACTCTTTTCTATGGCTGTCTTTATGTAAAGACATCACCTTTGTCACTGGCTACTTTCAATCCTCTTTGGAAAATGGTCCGATGCGCTGTCACTGCATGGCTAATCGTCTGGAGGCATCACCGTGATCAGTGGCTGCGTCCTATTCCTCTCTGTGAAAATGGTCCGATGCGCTGTCACCGCACGACTAATCATCTGGAGGTTCTCGATCATACTGGAATAGGATTTACTATCCTTTTGCATCTGTCACTACGCCCAACACTCGCGAGTTTGAAGCTCGTCACAGTCATTCAATCCTAGAGTCCTACTCGGAATACCACAGACAAGATTTAGACTTTCCGGACCCTCATGAATGCCGCCATCAATCTAGCTTATACCACGAAGATTCCGATTAAGGAATCCAAGAGACACTCATTCAATCGAAGGTAGAACGGAGGTGGTTGTCAGGCACGCGTTCATGGGGAATGATGATGATTGTCACGTTCATCACATTCATGTTAAAGTACGAATGAATATCTTAGAAGCGAAATAAGTTGAATTGAAAAGAAAAACAGTAGTACTTTGCATTAATCTTTGAGGAACAGCAGAGCTCCACACCTTAATCTATGGAGTGTAGAAACTCTACCGTTGAAAATACATAAGTGGAAGGTCCAGGCATGGCCGAGAGGCCAGCCCCCAAAAAGTGATCACAGGATCAAGAATACAATCTAGGATGTCAAATACAATAATAAAAGATCCTATTTATACTAAACTAGTTACTAGGGTTTACAGAAGTAAGTAATTGATGCATAAATCCACTTCCGGGGCCTACTTGGTGTGTGCTTGGGCTGAGCTTGAAGTCTACACGTGGAGAGGTCATTCTTGGAGTTGAACGCCAGCTTTTGTGCCAGTTTGGGCGTTGAACTCCACTTTGCAACTTGTTTCTGGCGCTAAACGCCAGAATTGGGCAGAGAGCTGGCATTGAACACCAGTTTGCGTCGTCTAAACTCGAGCAAAGTATGGACTATTATATATTGCTGGAAATCCCAGAATGTCTACTTTCAAACGCAATTATAAGCGCGCCATTTGGAGTTCTGTAGCTCCAGAAAATCTACTTTGAGTGCAGGGAGGTCAGAATCGAACAGCATCAGCAGTCCTTCTTCAACCCCTGAATCAGATCTTTGCTCAAGTCCCTCAATTTCAGCCAGAAAATACCTGAAATCCCAGAAATACACACAAACTCATAGTAAAGTCCAAAAATGTGAATTTAACATAAAAACTAATGAAAACATCCCTAAAAGTAACTAGATCCTGCTAAAAACATACTAAAAACAATGCCAAAAAGCGTATAAATTATCCGCTCATCACAACACCAAACTTAAATTGTTACTTGTCTCCAAGCAACTAAAAATCAAATAGGATAAAAAGAAGAGAATATACTATAAATTCCAAGCTATCAATGAAACATAGTTCCAATTAGATGAGCGGGACTTGTAGCTTTTTGCCTCTTGAGTAGTTTTGGCATCTCACTTTATCCATTGAAGTTCAGAATGATTGGCTTCTATAGGAACTCAGAGTTCAGATAGTGTTATTGATTCTCCTAGTTCAGTATGATGATTCTTGAACACAGCTTCTTTATGAGTCTTGGCCGTGGCCCTAAGCACTTTGTTTTCCAGTATTACCACCGGATACATAAATGCCACAGACACATAATTGGGTGAACCTTTTTAGATTGTGACTCAGATTTGCTAAAGTCCCCAATTAGAGGTGTCCAGGGTTCTTAAGCACACTCTTTTTTTGCTTTGGACCTTGACTTTAACCGCTCAGTCTCAAATTTTCACTTGACACCTTCACGCCACAAGCACATTGTTAGGGACAGCTTGGTTTAGCCACTTAGGCCAGGATTTTATTCCTTTAGGCCCTCCTATCCACTGATGCTCAAAGCCTTGTGATCTTTTTTATTACCCTTGCCTTTTGGTTTTATAAAAAGAAGAGAATATACTATAAATTCCAAGCTATCAATGAAACATAGTTCCAATTAGATGAGCGGGACTTGTAGCTTTTTGCCTCTTGAGTAGTTTTGGCATCTCACTTTATCCATTGAAGTTCAGAATGATTGGCTTCTATAGGAACTCAGAGTTCAGATAGTGTTATTGGTTCTCCTAGTTCAGTATGATGATTCTTGAACACAGCTTCTTTATGAGTCTTGGCCGTGGCCCTAAGCACTTTGTTTTCCAGTATTACCACCGGATACATACATGCCACAGACACATAACTGGGTGAACCTTTTTTGTGACTCAGATTTGCTAAAGTCCCCAATTAGAGGTGTCCAGGGTTCTTAAGCACACTCTTTTTTTGCTTTGGACCTTGACTTTAACCGCTCAGTCTCAAGCTTTTCATTGACACCTTCACGCCACAAGCACAGTTTTCACTTGACACCTTCACGCCACAAGCACATTGTTAGGGACAGCTTGGTTTAGCCACTTAGGCCAGGATTTTATTCCTTTAGGCCCTCCTATCCACTGATGCTCAAAGCCTTGTGATCTTTTTTATTACCCTTGCCTTTTGGTTTTAAGGGCTATTGGCTTTTTGCTCTTGCCTTTTGGTTTTAAGAGCTTTGGCTTTTTCTGCTTGCTTTTTCTTTTTCTTTCTATTTTTTCGCTATTTTTTTCTTTTTTTTTTGCAAGCTTTGTTCTTTGCTGCTTTTTCTTGCTTCAAGAATCATTTTTATGATTTTTCAGATTATCACATAACATGTCTCCTTGTCATCATTCTTTCAAGAGCCAACATATTTAACATTCTTAAACAACAACTTCAAAAGACATATGCACTGTTCAAGCATTCATTCAGAAAATAAGAAGTATTGTCACCACATCAATATAATTAAACTAAGTTCAAGGATAAATTCAAAACTCATGTACTTCTTGTTCTTTTGAATTAAAACATTTTTCATTTAAGAGAGGTGGTGGATTCATAGGACATTCATAACTTTAAGACATAGTTGCTAATTACTAATGATCATGTAATAAGACACAAACATAGATGAACACTTAGCATAGAAAATGAAAAACAGAGAAAGTAGGAACAAGGAATGAATCCACCTTAGTGATGGTGGCGTTTCCTTCTTGAGGAACCAATGATGTCCTTGAGCTCTTCTATGTCTCTTCCTTGTCTTTGTTGCTCCTTCCTCATTGCTTTTTGATCTTCTCTTATTTCATGAAGGATGAGAGAGTGCTCCTGATGTTCCACCCTTAGTTGTCCCATGTTGGAACTTAATTCTCCTAGGGAGGTGTTGATTTGCTCCTAATAGTTTTGTGGAGGAAAATGCATTTGAGGCATCTCCGGAATCTTGTGATGGTGAGCTTCCTCACGTGTTTCTTGAGCTCCATGAGTGGGCTCTCTTATTTGCTCCATCCTTCTCTTAGTGATGGGCTTCTCTTCCTCAATGGAAATGTCTCCTTCTATGAAAGCTTTAGCTGAGTAACATAGATGGCAAATAAGATGAGGAAAAGCTAGCTTGCCATGGGAGAAGACTTTTCAGCTATTTTGTAGAGTTCATTGGAGATGACTTCATGAACTTCTACTTCTTCTCCAATCATGATGCTATGAATCATGATGGCCCGATCCACAGTAACTTCAGATCGGTTGCTAGTGGGGATGATGGAGCATTGGATGAACTCCAACCATCCTCTAGCTACAGGCTTGAGGTCCAATCTTCTAAGTTGAACCGGCTTGCCTTTGGAGTCAATCTTCCATTGAGCTCCTTCCACACATATGTCCATGAGGACTTGGTCCAATCTTTGATCAAAGTTGACCCTTCTTGTGTAGGGGCGTTCATCTTCTTGCATCGTAGGCAAGTTAAACGCCAACCTCACATTCTCCGGACTAAAATCTAAGTATTTCCCCCGAACCATTGTAATGTAATTCTTTGGATTTGGGTTTTTACTTTGATCATGGTTCTTAGTGATCCATGCATTGGCATAGAACTCTTGAACCATTAGGATGCCGACTTGTTGGATGGGGTTTGTTAGAACTTCCCAACCTCTTCTTTGGATTTCATGTCGGATCTTCGGATACTCATTCTTCTTGAGCTTGAAAGGGACCTCGAGGATCACCTTCTTCTTGGCCACAACATCATAGAAGTGGTCTTGATGGGCTTTGGAGATGAATCTTTCCATCTCCCATGATTCGGAGGTGGAAGCTTTTGTCTTCCCTTTCCCTTTTCTAGAGGATTCTCCGGTCTTAGGTGCCATCAATGGTAATGGAAAAAACAAAAAGCTATGCTTTTTACCACACCAAACTTAGAAAATTGCTCGCCCTCGAGCAAGTAAAGAAAGAATAGAAGAAGAAGAAGAAGAAAATATGGAAGAGAGGGGGATAGGTGTATTCAGTCAAGGTGTAGAAGAGAGGGTTGTGTTGTGTGAAAATGAAGTGGAATGGAAGGGTATATATAGGGAAGAGAGGGGGGTTATTTTCGGCCATAGAGGGTGGGATGGATGGGAAATTAATTTTGAATTTTGAAGGTAGGTGGGGTTTATTGGGAAGTGAAGATGGATGTGAGTGGTGAAGAGGTGATGGGGAAGAGAGATTGAGGTGATTGGTGAAGGGTTTTGGGGAAGAGTGTTTATGGGATTATGTGAAGAAGGGGTGAGAAGAAGTGAGTGGAGGTAGGTGGGGATCCTGTGGGGTCCACAGATCCTGAGGTGATCCTGTGGGGTCCACAGATCCTGAGGTGTTCAAGGATTTACACCCTTGCACCAAATTAGGCATGCAAAATGCCCTTGCACACAACTATGGGCGTTCAGCGCCAGATTGGTGCTTGTTCTGGGCGTTGAACGCCATTTGTTGCCCATTTCAGGCGTTGAACGCCAGAACCATGCTTGTTCTGGGCGTTCAGCACCAGTTCTTCTCCAGGGTGCAATTCTGGAGTTCAAACGCCCAGATGCTGCCCATTTCTGGCGTTCAGCGCCGGAACCATGCTCTGTTATGGCGTTGAACGCCCAAAAGATGCATCTTACTAGCGTTTAAATGCCAGTAAGGTCTTCCTTCAGGGTGTGATTTTTCTTCTGCTGTTTTTGCTTTTGTTTTTAATTTTTCTATTTATTTTGTGACTCCACATGATCATGAACCTAATAAAACATGAAAAACAATACAATTAGATAAATAAACATTGGGTTGGCTCCCAACAAGTGCTTCTTTAATGTCAATAGCTTGACAGTGGGCTCTCATGGAGCCTCACAGATGTGCAGAGCTTTGTTGAGACCTCCCAACACCAAACTTAGAGTTTGGATATCGGGGTTTGACACCAAACTTAGAGTTTGGTTATGGCCTCCCAACACCAAACTTAGAGTTTGACTGTGGGGACTTTGGTTGACTCTGCTTTGAGAGAAGCTTTTTATGCTTCCTCTCCATGGATGCAGAGAGAGATCCTTGAGTTTTAAACACAAGGTTGTCCTCATTTAGTTGAAGGATTAATTCTCCTCTGTCCACATCAATCACAGCTCTTGCTGTGGCTAGGAAGGGTCTTCCAAGGATGATGGGTTCATCCTCATCCTTCCCAGTGTCTAGGACTATGAAATCAGCAGGGATGTAAAGGCCTTCAACCTTTACTAACACGTCCTCTACTTGTCCATAAGCCTGTTTTCTTGAATTGTCTGCCATCTCTAATGAGATTTTAATAGCTTGCACCCTATAGATTCCCAGTTTCTCTATTACAGAGAGGGGCATGAGGTTTATTCCTGAACCAAGGTCACACAGAGCATTAAAGATCATGGTGCCTATGGTACAAGGTATCAGGAACTTTCCAGGATCCTGTTTCTTCTGAGGCAATCTCAGTTGATCAAATGCATTTAGTTCATTTATGAACAGGGGAGGTTCATCTCCCCAAGTCTCTTTACCAAATAAGTTGGTATTCAGCTTCATGATTGCACCAAGGAACTTGGCAACTTGCTCTTCAGTAACATCTTCATTCTCTTCAGAAGAAGAATACTCATCAGAGCTCATGAAGGGCATAAAGAGGTTCAATGGAATCTCCGTGGTCTCTAGGTGAGCCTCAGGTTCCTTTGGTTCCTCAAAGGGAAACTCCTTGTTGATCACTGGATGTCCCAGAAGGTCTTCCTCCTTGGGATTCACGTCCTTCTCCTCTCTTGTGGGTTCGGCCATGGTAATTAATTCAATGGCCTTGCACTCTCCTTTTGGATTTTCTTCTGTATTGCTTGGGAGAGTACTAGGAGGGATTTTAGTGATCCTTTTACTCAGCTGGCACACTTGTGCTTCCAAATTTCTAATGGAAGACCTTGTTTCATTCATGAAACTCAGAGTGGCCTTAGATAGATCAGAGACTAAGTTTGCTAAATTGGAGTTATTTTGTTCAGAAGTCTCTGTCTGGTGCTGAGTGGATGATGGAAAAGGCTTACTGTTGTTAAACCTGTTTCTTCCACCATTATTAAAGCCTTGTTGAGGCTTTTGTTGATCCTTCCATGAGAAATTTGGATGATTTCTCCATGATGAGTTATAGGTGTTTCCATAAGGTTCACCTAAGTAATTTACCTCTGCTATTGCAGAGTTTTCAGGATCATAGGCCTCTTCTTCAGAAGGCGCCTCTTGAGTACTGTTGGATGCAGCTTGCATTCCATTCAGACTCTGAGAAATCATATTGACTTGCTGAGTCAATATTTTATTCTGAGCCAATATGGCATTCAGAGTATCAATTTCAAGAACTCCCTTCTTCTGAGGCGTCCCATTGCTCACAGGATTCCTTTCAGAAGTGTACATAAACTGGTTGTTAGCAACCATGTCAATGAGTTCTTGAGCTTCTGCAGGCGTTTTCTTTAGGTGAATGGATCCACCTGCAGAAGTATCCAATGACATTTAAGCTAATTCAGACAAACCATTATATAATATATCCAGGATGGTCCATTCTGAAAGCATGTCAGAAGGACACTTTTTGGTCAGTCCTTTGTATCTCTCCCAAGCTTCATAGAGGGATTCACCATCTTTTTGTTTGAAGGTTTAAACATCCACTCTAAGCTTACTCAGCTTTTGAGGAGGAAAGAACTTGGCTAAGAAAGCCTTGACCAGCTTATCCCAAGAGTTCAGGCTATCCTTAAGTTGAGAGTCCAACCAGATTCTAGCTCTGTCTCTTACAGCAAATGGGAAAAGCATGAGCCTGTAGACTTCAGGATCTACTCTATTAGTCTTAACAGTATTGCATATCTGCAAGAATTCAGTTAAGAACTGAAAAGGATCTTCAGATGGAAGTCCATGAAACTTGCAGTTCTGCTGCATCAGAGAAACTAATTGAGGTTTCAGCTCAAAGTTGTTTGCTCCAATGACAGGAATGGAGATGCTTCTTCCATGTAAATTGGAATTGGGTGCAGTAAAGTCACCAAGCATCCTCCTTTCATTATTATTTTTGGCTGCCATCTCCTCTTCTTGTTCAAAAATTTCTGAAAGGTTGTCTCTGGATTGTTGTAATTTAGCTTCTCTTAGTTTCCTTTTCAGAGTCCTTTCAGGTTTTGGATCTGCTTCAACAAGAATATTCTTATCCTTGCTCCTGCTCATATGACAAAGAAGAGGGCACAGAAAAATAATAATAATAGGGATCCCTTTTTACCACAGTATAGAGGTTCCCTGTGTGAGTAGAAGAAAGGAAGAAGAGAAAATCTGAACTCAGAGGGAGAGGGTTCGGCTTTTTTTTTTGTGAGATGAAGTGTTAGTAGATGAATAAATAAATAGAAGGAGATGGGAGAGAAGGAGAATTTTCGAAAATATTTTTGAAAAAAAGAATTAGTGATTTTCGAAAATAGTTTTTGACAAAGGTTAGTAATTTTAAAATTAAAATAATTAGTTAATAAAAGAAAGAAATTTTTGAAAAAGAGGGAGATAATTTCGAAAATTAGAGAGAGAGAGAGAGTTAGTTAGGTAGTTTTGAAAAAGATAAGAAGCAAACAAAAAGTTAGTTAGTTAGTTGAAAAAGATTTTGAAAATCAAAGATAAGAAGATAAGAAGTTAGAAAAGATATTTTTTTTTTAAATCAAATTTTTGAAAAAAAGATAAGATAAAAATATATTTTTGAAAAGATATGATTGAAATTAGTTTTGAACAAGATTTGATTTTTAAAATCACAATTAATGACTTGCTTCACAAGAAATCACAAGATATGATTCTAGAACTTAAAGTTTGAATCTTTCTTAACAAGTAACAAACTTGAAATTTTTTAATCAAAACATTAATTGATGATGATATTTTCGAAAATTATGTGATAAAATTAAGAAAAATATTTTTGAAAAATATTTTTATAATTTTCGAAAATAATTAAGAAAAATGAAAAAGATTTGATTTTTGAAAAAGATTTTGAAAAAGATAAGATTTTTAAATTGAAAATTTGATTTGACTCATAAGAAACAACTGGATTTTAAAAAATTTTTTTGAAAAAGTCAACTCAAATTTTTGAAATTTATGAGAGAAAACGGGAAAGATATTTTTTTTTGCTTTTTGAATTTTTAATGATGAGGGAGAAGAACATGAAAATTATGCAATGCATGAAAATTTTTAGATCAAAACTATGAATGCATGCAAGAATGCTATGAATGTCAAGATGAACACCAAGAACACTTTGAATGTCAAGATGAACATCAAGAATATATTTTTGAAAAATTTTTGATGCAAAGAAAACATGCAAGACACCAAACTTAAAAATTTTTCATGTATGGACACTATGAATGCAAAAATGTACATGAAAAATAAGAAAAGACACAAAACAAGAAAACATCAAGATCAAACAAGAAGACTTACCAAGAACAACTTGAAGATCATGAAGAACGCTATGAATGCATGAATTTTCGAAAAATGCAAGATGGTCATGCAATTGACACCAAACTTATAACATGACACATGACTCAAACAAGAAACACAAAAATATTTTTGATTTTTATGATTTTATAATTTTTTTTTTGGATTTTTCGAAAATTTATTTGAAAAAGAAAAATAAGGATTCCAAAAGTTTTAATATGAATTCAAGGAATCTTGCACTGTTAGTCTAAACCTTCAGTCCAGGAATTAGACATGGCTCATTAGCCAGCCAAGCTTTAAATGAAAGCTCCAGTCCAAAACACTAGACATGGCTAGTGGCCAGCCAAGCTTCAGCATGGATATCAGAATATACTGCTCATTACTTGTCGAAGTAACTTGCCTCTATGCTGATGGTTTGGAAGCCTCAGTCCAAAAGAATTTAGACATGGCTTTGCAGCCAGCCAGGCTTCACATGCTTCATGAAACACTAGAATTCATTCTTAAAAATTCTGAAGAAAATTTTTTTGAAAACATTTTTTTTCGAAAACAGATGAGAAATTTTTTTGAAAGAAATTTTTGAAAAAAAAAACAAAAAGAAAATTACCTAATCTGAGCAACAAGATGAACCGTCAGTTGTCCAAACTCGAACAATCTCCGGCAACGGCGCCAAAAACTTGGTACGCGAAATCGTGATCTCAAACAATCCCCGGCAACGTGAACAATAACTTGGTGCACGTTATTAATCTTAATTTATAATTTGTCACAACTTCGTGTAGCAGACCAGTAAGTGCACTGGGTCGTCCAAGTAATAAACCTTACGTGAGTAAGGGTCGATCCCACGGAGATTGTCGGCCTGAAGCAAGCTATGGTCACCTTGTAAATCTCAGTCAGGCGGATATCAGAAGGTTATGGAGTTTTCGAAAATTATATAATAAATAAAGAGAAAATAAGGATAGAAACACTTATGTAATTCCTTGGTGAGAATTTCAGATAAGTGTATAGAGATGCTTTTGTTCCTCTGAACCTCTGCTTTCCTGCTGTCTTCATCCAATCAGTCTTACTCCTTTCTATGGCTGGCTTTATGTAAAGACATCACCTTTGTCACTGGCTACTTTCAATCTTCTCTGGAAAATGGTCCGATGCGCTGTCACTGCACGGCTAATCATCTGGAGGTTCTCGATCATACTGGAATAGGATTTACTATCCTTTTGCGTCTATCACTACGCCCAACACTCGTGAGTTTGAAGCTCGTCACAGTCATTCAATCCCATAGTCCTACTCGAAATACCACAGACAAGGTTTAGACTTTCCGGACCCTCATGAATGCCGCCATCAATCTAGCTTATACCACGAAGATTCCGATTAAGGAATCCAAGAGACACTCATTCAATCGAAGGTAGAACGGAGGTGGTTGTCAGGCACGCGTTCATGGGGAATGATGATGATTGTCACGTTCATCACATTCATGTTAAAGTACGAATGAATATCTTAGAAGCGAAATAAGTTGAATTGAATAGAAAAACAGTAGTACTTTGCATTAATCTTTGAGGAACAACAGAGCTCCACACCTTAATCTATGGAGTGTAGAAACTCTACCGTTGAAAATACATAAGTGGAAGGTCCAGGCATGGCCGAGAGGCCAGCCCCCAAAATGTGATCACAGGATCAAGAATACAATCCAGGATGTCAAATACAATAGTAAAAGGTCCTATTTATACTAAACTAGTTACTAGGGTTTACAGAAGTAAGTAATTGATGCATAAATCTACTTTCGGGGCCCACTTGGTGTGTGCTTGGGCTGAGCTTGAAGTCTACACATGGAGAGGTCATTCTTGGAGTTGAACGCCAGCTTTTGTGCCAGTTTGGGCGTTGAACTCCACTTTGCAACTTGTTTCTGGCGTTGAACGCCAGAATTGGGTAGAGAGCTGGCGTTGAACGCCAATTTGCGTCATCTAAACTCGGGCAAAGTATGAACTATTATATATTGCTGGAAAACCCTGGATGTCTACTTTCCAACGCAATTAAAAAAGCGCTATTTTGAGTTCTGTAGCTCCAAAAAATCCACTTTGAGTGCAGGGAGGTCATAATCCAACAACATCAGCAGTCCTTCTTCAACCTCTGAATCTGATCTTTGCTCAAGTCCCTCAATTTCAGCCAGAAAATACCTAAAATCACAAAAAAAACACACAAACTCATATTAAAGTCCAGAAATATAAATTTAACACAAAAACTAATGAAAACATCCCTAAAAGTAACTAGATCCTACTAAAAACATACTAAAAACAATGCCAAAAAGCGTATAAATTATCCGCTCATCAGATGCCCCTGATTTTGATGCTGTGGGGTTTGTCGATAATCAAATTGCTCCTTATGGCTGACTTCCCATGGACGATGTGTCCATCCTTCCCCACCTGAATTTTATTACCAGTAGTAGTGTTCGGATGGCTCACATGGGTGCGGCTTTGTTCCGCATGGTCCAAGATTCTTCCGCTCATGCGACGAAGGCATTTCTGAAGGATGCAAAGTCAGAATTTGATAGAATCAAAGGGCTAAAGGATGAGCTTGATGCAAAGGTGGCAAAATTGGAGCTGGCTGTGGAAAATGAGAAGTCCCGAGCTACCGATGCTGAGGCCGCTATGAATCTGACCGAGGAGATGGCGAAGAAGCATAAAGAGAGCTATGCTTGTACTTATGGCGAGCTGCTGGAGACCAGGGAGAGGTTGGAGTCTGTCCATGCTGATTATGCTGAGCTCCAGGGCCATCTTGTGGGTAGTGTGACCGATGCCTATGAGAATTTGAAAGCCTAGGTCCGAGTTCTTGCCCCTGAGCTTGACCTCACTCTTTTCAGTCTGGACAACATTGTAGAAGATGGCAAGATTGTCCCTGATGGTCCGGATGACGATGATGTAGATGTAGACCCTCCTCCTGTGCCATCTGAGGTTGGCCATCCTGAGTCTGACCCTGACGTCCAAATTCTGAACCGGGAGGATGGGACTGTTGATGCGACTCCCTTGAAGGTCATTCATCCCTCTTCTACTGAGGATGCTGCTATTAAGGAGACTATGGACCCCTTATGATTTTCTTGTGTATGTGTATAGCCTGTTCTGTGGGCTTTTTGAACTCTGGTTTTTGTAACCTTTATGTTGCTAGATCTTCATTGACAGTTAGTTGCTTTTATGTAACTTCATTTTGAAAACCAAAGTATCATTAAACTCTGAGGCTGCCACTTAGGTGGCCTTTTTGAGTCTTTAAATTATTATATCTGTGTTTTTCTGACGTTTTGATTGCCCCTTTACAACTTCTGTGAAACTTTGTAGAGTGTTGCCACTTTGCTGTCTGACCTCTTTTTGTTAGTCGAGGTGATCCTTTGGAGCTAATTTGTTCGACAACTTTTTCATGTTCCCGTAGAACCTTTTTAGTTGGACTTTGAACAATTTTAATAGTTTTGTCGTGAAGTTGTGGCTTTTTGGGCAGAGCTGAGGTCCCTTTTAGCGCACGCTTTTTGTTGGTCCAACTTCTCTTGTCGATCTTTGTTAAGTTATTTTTAGTAGTCCATTTTTAATCAGACCTCGTCAGGCCTCTTTCTATGGATTACTTTTTATAACTTTGTCGCTTTGATTGGTTTGGTCCGACTTCTTCTTGTCTGTCCTTCTTAAGTTATTTTTAGTAGTCAATTTTTAATCAGACCTCGTCAGGCCTCTTTCTATGGATTACTTTTTATAACTTTGTCGCTTTGATTGGTTTAGTCCGACTTCTTCTTGTCGGTCCTTCCTAAGTTATTTTCAGTAGTCCATTTTTAATCAGACCTCGTCAGGCCTCTTTCTATGGATTACTTTTTATAACTTTTTGCATTAATCCATTTTTGTCGCTTTCATCTTGCCGACCTTGTCATGATCGGGCGATGTGTTTGGTTCTCATCTTGCCAACCTTGTCGTGATCGGGTGATGAATTCTTGCGCTCAGATTAGTGCATCTTAGTAGACAACTTTGTAGGGAATTTGAAAAACTTTATTCAAATAGAAAATAGGCATATAGACAAGAATATATACATGTGGGTGCTTACCCTTCTAAATCAGGCAATTTTGAAGATCTTGGTTTGGCGCCTCATTAAAAAACCTTTTCAGGAAAAAGAGTGTGCCTTCACCTAAAATCTTTATTGCCTCTTAATTATAGTACCTTCTTAGGTTGCAGGCATGCCATGACCTTGGTAGCTCTCGCCCCTCGAGGTCGGACACCTTGTAGTAGCCTTTTCCCAGTACCTCTACAACTCGGTAAGGTCCTTTCCAGTTAGCTGCTAGTTTTCTCTCTCCTGATCGACCTGTTCCGATGTCATTTCGAATTAGGATGAGATCGTTGTTGGTGAAACTTTGCTGGACCACTTTCTGATTGTATCTTGAGGTCATTCATTGTTTTAACGCTTCCTCTCTGATCCGGGCTCTTTCTCGGACTTTTGGAGTAGGTCGAGTTCTTCATTTTGAATTTGGAAGTTGGCCACTTCATTGTAGAGGATTACTCTGGGGGATCCTTCTTCGATCTCCACTGGGATCATTGCTTCCATTCTGTAAGCCAATCGGAAGGGTGATTCTCCTATGGTGGAGTGTGGAGTTGTCCGATATGCCCACAGGACTTGTGCCCAAGCTCCATTTGCGTTCTGTAGTCTCCGTTTTAACCCAGCTAGTATGACTTTGTTGGCAGCTTCTGCCTGTTCGTTGGCTTGTGGGTGTTCTACGGATGTGAATTGGTGCTTTATTTTCAAGTCAGCTACCAATTTCCTGAAACCTGTGTCAGTGAATTGAGTGCCATTGTCTGTGGTGATGGAGTAAGGGACCCCAAACTTTGTAATAATGTTTTTGTACAAGAATTTCCGACTTTTTTGAGCAGTGGCATTAGCTAGGGGCTCCACCTCAATCCATTTTGTGAAATAGTCTACCCCTACAATGAGGAACTTGACTTGTCCCGATCCTTGGGAAAAGGGTCCGGGGAGGTCGAGTCCCCATTTTGCAAACGGCCAAGGTGACGTTACACTGATAAGCTCCTTTGGTGGGGCGATGTGGAACTTAGCGTGCTTTTGACATGGTGGGCATGTCTTAACGAACTCGGTTGCTTCTTTTTGCAAAGTTGTCCAAAAGAACCCTGCTCGGAGCACCTTTTTGGAAAGTGCTCGTGCCCTCAGGTTGTTTCCACACATGCTGTTGTGTACTTCTTCCAAGACTTCCCTCGTATTAGAAGTCGGTATACATTTTAGGAGGGGTGTTGAGATCCCTCTCCTGTATAAGATGTCACCCATTATGGTGTAGTACTGTGCTTCTCGCATTAGCCTCTTTGCTTCCTTCTTATCTGTGGGGAGTGTCTCTGACTTGAGGTAGTTGATTATGGGGGTCATCCACCCTTGATCCTGACCTGATATGGCTAGGACCTTTTCTTCCTCCGAGATTGATTGGCTTTGCAATATTTTCTGGATGATGCTTCTATTATTGCCCCCTGGTTTGGTGCTGGCTAGTTTCGAGAGTGCATCAGCCCGAGCGTTCTGTTCCCGAGGTATATGGTGGACCTCATATTTTCTGATTTGTCCGAGCTGTTCTCTGGTCTTGTCCAGGTACTTTTTCATGGTAGGGTCCTTAGCTTGGTAGCTCCCTTCTATTTGTGAGGTGACTACTTATGAATCGCTGAAGATGATAAGCTTTTGAACTCCAATCTCCTTAGCCAGCCTCAAACCAACTAGTAATGCCTCGTATTGAGCCTGATTATTCAAAGCAGGAAACTCAGATTTTAAGGAAAGTTTGATTTGGGTTCCCTGATCACTTTCAATTATCACCCCTGCGCCACTCCCAGTTTTGTTTGAAGAGCCGTCTACATAGAGATTCCATTTTTTAGGAGTTCCCGGGGTGTCAATATACTCGGCAATGAAGTCGGCTAGATACTGTGATTTGATGGCTGTCCGAGCTTCATATTGAAAATCAAACTCAGATAACTCGACTGCCCACTATAGAATTCTTCCAGCTAAGTCTGTCTTCTGTAGAATGCCTTTTATGGGCTGGTTAGTCCAAACCTTGATGGTGTGAGCCTAGAAGTATGGGTGGAGGCGTAGAAAAGTTAATATGAAGGCATACGTGAACTTTTCTATCTTTTGATAGTTTAGATCGGCTCCGTGTAGAGCCTTGCTGATGAAGTAGATGGGTTGTTGCCCATGTTCGTCCTCTCTGACTAGTGTTGAGGCTGTTGCCCGACTTTCCACTGCGAGGTATAATATGAGTGTTTCTTCTTCCCGTGGTCGGGTAAGAACGGGTGGTTGCCCCAATAATTTTTTGAAATCTTGGAAGGCTTGTTCGCATTCTGTTGTCCATTCAAACCTCTTTCCTTTCCTTAATGTTGCATAGAAGGAGAGAGATCTTATGGCTGATCTGAGCTATTGGACCTCTTTAACGCAAGTTGGACTTTTCATGTTGAGTATAGCCTGGCATTTATCCGGGTTTGCCTCAATTCTTCTTTGTGTGAGTATGAAGCCTAAGAATTTTCCAGCATCTACTGCAAAGGTGCACTTTGCTGGATTAAGTCACATACCATCCTTTCTTATGGTATCGAACACTTTGGTGACATCGGACAGTAATGATTCGTCACTTTGTGTTTTTACCAACACGCCGTCAACATACACCTCCATTAGTTTTCCAATATGGTCTGTGAAGACTTTGTTCATCAATCTTTGGTAGGTAGCTCCTGCGTTTTTTAGTCCGAATGGCATGGCAACATAATAGTAATTTGCTTTTGGGGTTAGGAATGAGGTATTTTCTTGATCGGGTGGGTACATCGGGATTTGATTGTATCATGAATAAGCATCCATGAAGGAGAGGTACTTGTATCTGAAAGAGGCATCCACTAAAGTGTTTATGCTTGGAAGTGGATATGGATCTTTTGGGAAAGCTTTATTGAGATCGGTGTAGTCAGTGCACATCCGCCATTTCCCATTTGACTTTTTTTACCAAGACAACGTTGGCTAGCCATAGTGGGTACTTGACCTCTCTTATAAATCCTGCCTCCAGTAAGGCTTGTACCTGTTCTTCCACAGCTTGGCACCTTTCCAGTCCGAGCTTCCTACGCCTTTACTGCACTGGCCGAGATCCTGGGTCTACCGCCAGTTTATGGCACATTAATTTGGGGTCTATGCCCGGCATGTCTGCGGCCTTCCACGCAAAGAGGTCGGCATTATCCCTTAGAAACTGTATCAGAGGCTCCTTTACGTCTCCTTTTAAGGTTGCCCCAATATTTGTTGTTTTATCTAGGGCATTTCCGATCTGGACTTCTTTGATCTCACCTTCAGGTTGTGGACGAAGTTCTTTGCGACCTCAAACTTCCCCGAGTTTGATAGTGTTGATTTCTTCTCCTTTACCTATAAGGTTCAGACTTTCATTGTAACAGCATCGTGTAATTTTCTGGTCTCCTTTTATCATGGCGATCCCTTCTGGAGTTGGGAACTTCATACATAGATGTGGAGCCGAGACTACTGCGGCGAGCTAGTTCAATGTTGTTCGACCTATTAGGGCGTTGTAAGCTGAGCTCACGTCGACTACGATGTAGTCTATGTTGAGTGTCCTTGACCAGGTTCCCTTTCCGAAGGTCGTGTGTAGTGAGATATATCCAAGTGGTTAGATTAGGGTGTCCCCTAGTCCGAACAAGTTATTCGGATATGCTCTGAGCTCTTTATCTTGTAGGCCGAGTTTGTCGAAGGCGAATTTAAACAAGATATCCGCAGAGCTTCCTTGGTCTACCAGTGTTCGGTGGAGATTTGCGTTGGCCAATATGATAGTAATGACCATGGGATCATCGTGTCCCAGGATGATGCCTGCAGCATCTTCTTGGGTAAAGGTAATAGTGGGGAGGTCGGATAACCTTTCTCCTTCCCCAACATGATATACTTCTTTAAGGTGCCTTTTGCGAGATGATTTAGAGATCCCGCCTCCTGCAAATCCTCCATTTATCATATGCACATGTCTCTCCGGGGTGTGAGGTGGTCGTTTAGCTCGTCCGACCTCTTCGCCCCTTCTTCTTTTTCTTGGTTCATCTGCTTTATTAGCTACGTACCGATCTAATCGCCCTTCTCTTACCAATTTTTCTATGACATTCTTTAGGTCAAAACACTCATTGGTAGGATGTCTGTAGATTCCATGGTACTCACAGTATTCTGTCCGACTTCCCTCTCCTTTTTTGCTTTTGATTGGGTGAGGTGGTGGGATTTTTTCAGCGTGGCATATTTCTCGATAAACATCCACAAGAGACACCCGAAGTGGGGGTGTAATTATGGTATTTTCTAGGCTTCACGCCGGGTTGATCTTCTTTTTTCTTTGACTCTTTATCCTTGTCTCGAGAGGGGTAGGAGAATCCGGGTTTTGAGGTCTCTTGATGACAAGTCATCATATACCCATTTTTCAAGCTAATTTCATTTGTTTTGTTAGTCTTTATGCGCTTTCTTGCTTCTTAAGTAAGTGATTTGGAGTGAAAATGCACAACTTCTTTAAATCAAGCAACCACCATGGAATTAATGTTAATCCATGAGGTTTAAGCTAATTTTAATTGAATTTTAATTGATTTATAAGCCTTATGAATTTAGTGATACTTGGAGTGGTTGTTTTGGTTTATTTCAGGTGAAGAAAAGAATAAAAGAGAAAAGCGTGGCCTAAGAAAGCGTGACCCAAGGAGAAGGAAGCGTGGTCAAAGGAAGGAAAAGTGTGCCACATACAATGGGGGAGGCAAGCATTGCCCTCCACAAGGGCACACTGCCCTCTAGGAGGGCAACATAAGAGAACCAAGCATGAAAGGCTGTCTCCAAGTGCTTGCCACAAGAGTTGAACACGGGACCATGAGGAAGCAAGGAACTAAGGTCCATTACCGTGCCAAGAAACCAAGGAAAATGATTGAGCGTGTGTTTCGGCCATGATTTGAACCTGGGACATCAAAGTGAAAACACTGCCCTGCCCTCCACGAGGGCAGGGCAGCATTTTGTTGGTGCACAACTCTGGCGCACCAAGAAGTGAGTCTGGCGCACCAAATCACTACCCTGGCAGCACCAGCGCGCACCACACACGATCCTGGCAGCACCATGTTTTTCTGCCCAGCGTTCTGCGCACCAAGGCACGATCCTGGCAGCACCAGCGCGCATCACAGCTTGAATCTGGCAGCACCAAGCACGCACCGTGGCACATCCTGGCAGCACCAATTTTTCCTGTCTTGCCCTCCGCGAGGGCAGGGCAGCGTTTTGTGCACCAAGACCGCACCAAGCCGCACCAGCCCGCACCAAGCAAGCACCAACACGCACCAAATCCTGCCCTGCCCTCCACAAGGGCAGGGCAGCCTCCTGGAAGCTATTATTTTTGGGCCAAAAATTGAATTAAAAATCCAATTTAATTCATTTCTTCACCAAATCAAAAGCCCATCCAAATCCCAAAATCCAAGAATAGAAAGTGTATAAATAGGAGCTAATTTGATGTAATTAGGACCTTTTGCTTTGCTTTTGAATTTTGCACTTCCTTTAAGTTTTGAATTTTATTTTTGCACTTTGGAACTTCTCTTGGTGTCTTCACTGAGATTTCAGAGAATTGGAGAGGAGAATTGATCTCTCTTCTTCCTCGTTCTTGCTTGGGCATTTTTAATTTCCTTGTTTTGAGTTTTGGGTGTGAAGAATTGAGGAAATTCTGTCTCAATCTCCATTCAAAATCTCCCTAAACATCTTTCTGCACAATTGAGTTTAATTTCAATTTCCTTTACTGTTTCTTCTTCAATTTCTTGTCAATTGCTTTGAGAACTTGGATCTAGGAAGGTAATTGAGATCTAGGCTCTGCTACCTAGTCTCTGGAGTCCTGAGATCCCAATTTACTTTTGGTTCTTCTGTGAACCCTGCTGCACTTTAATTTCAATTTCTGTTGAATTCTAATTGCTTCTAATTTAGTTTCTGCTTTATTAATTGTGGCAACCCACTTTCTCTTTGTTTAGATTCTGCAATCCCAATCCTTAATTCCCCTTTTATATTCAAGCAATTTACATTTCTTGCACTTTAAGTTTCTGCAATTTACATTTCTTGCACTTTAAGTTTCAGTCATTTACTTTCTTGTTCTTTAAGATTCAGCAAGTTTACTTTCCTGTTCTTTAATTTACTGCAATCTCCCATTCTCCCTTTACATTCCAAGCAATTTATATTCTGTTAAATACAACCCACTCAATCAAAACTTGATTCGCTTGACTAAATCAACCACTAAACTAAAATTGCTCAATCCTTCAATCCCTGTGGGATCGACCTCACTCATGTGAGTTATTATTACTTGATGCGACCCGGTACACTTGCCGGTGAGTTTTGTGTTGGATCGCTTTCCACACATCATCTCTCCTAATCGAGAATTCTCCTCCATGTTAATATACTTTTCTGCCCGTTCTTGTACCTCGTTTAGAGATGTTGGGTGCTTTTTTGATATAGAGTGACTGAAAGGTCCCTCTCGTAGGCCATTGATGAGACCCATGATAGCTACTTCTGTTGGCAGACTTTGTATGTCTAGACACGCTTTGTTGAATCTTTCCATGTAGCTGCGAAGGCTTTCTCGATCTCCTTGCTTGATTCCTAATAGGCTCAGAGCGTGTTTGGCTTTGTACTTCTGAATGGAGAATCTGGCAAGAAATTTTTTGGCTAAGTTATCAAAACTTGTAATGGATCTCGGGGGCAAACTGTCGAACCACTTAATTGTTGTCTTTGTTAGAGTAGTCGGGAAGGCTTTGCATCGAATAACATCCGAGGCGTCAATGAGATACATTCTGCTTCTGAAATTGTTGAGATGATGGCTTGAGTCGGAGGTGTCGTCGTATGGGGTCATGTCAGGAGCTTTAAAATCCTTTGGAACTTTAGCTTTCATGATCTCTTTGGTGAAGGAATCTTGATCCTTGTGAGAGCTGTCATCGTGACTAGACAGAATGGTTTTAGTTTTAAGATCGGCTTCGAGTTTTAGGAGCTTGTCCTCTAGCTCTCGGTGTTGCCTAGTTTCTCTCCAGAGGTTTCTTTCGGCTTCGCGCTGGTGTTTGGCCTCCTGTTCGAGCTGTTTGAGGCAATTCAGTTGTTCTCAGAGAGCATCTAGAATTTCTGAGTTTAGAGAATGCTTGTCTCTATTTTGTTGAGGTGTATCTTTCGGTGTGATGTCTGCATTTTTATGCGGCATCCTGTTCTCCAAATCAAAATCATGGTCATTGTCAAGATTGTCTGCCATGAAGATGGGATGAATTCCAGGTTCCCTGGCAACAGTGCCAATGTTCCGAGGGTTACCTAAAACTATAGGTCGATCTTGGACGAGATCTGCTGTTATAGCCGGAGCTGTTGCGTCCGACTTGTTGGACTTGGCGGTGCTGCTAATCTTTCGTTACCGGAAGGTGGTGGTACCTGCAAGAGACTTCGATGCTTAAGTTAGCACGTGCTTTAGGCAGGATTTATGTGTAGAATCAGAGTATGAGTTATACCTGGGTGCTCTAGTGTATTTATAGTAGTGTGGAGTGACCTTTCTGGAGATAATATAGTTATCTTATCTTATCTTTGAGTAAAGTCATCTTATCTTTAAGAGGAACCCCATCTATCTTTCTAGGCTTTGGCTGCCTTTAAATTTGGGTTGTGTTCCTTTGTTTGGGCCCGCTTTGGGCTTTTCCTGGTGATTTGGCCGAACTCTTTGAGAAGAGGTCGGTGGCGACCCAACCTGAAGAGGTTGGTTACTTGTCTTCGGTCAGCCCGGGTCGTATAGCTCGACCCAGGGTATGAACACCATCTCAAACCAAAAGCATAAAATTCTACTCTAACATCCTTCCAAGCATTTTGTCAAACACTTGGATGGCAATAGAGGGAAAGCATAGTAAATTGACAACAAGAATAGGATCTAACAACTACTAATTGCAAAGAATTAACAACAACAATCAAAGAAATCAGAATTAACATGAATTACCTCAAGTTGCATCAAAAGAAAATAAAAGGACCAAGAGTAGATCAACAACAAAATATAGAAACAAAATAGAAGAAATTAAAACAAAAGAGTAGAAGAACAAGAGGTAGAAACAAAGAATTGAAAGGTAGAAGTAGATGAAAGCAAGAATTAAAACCTAGATCTAAACTTATTAACCTAAACTTAATCCTAATTCTAGAGAGAAGAGAGAGCGTCTCTCTCTAGAAAACTAAATTAAAACTAGATCTCCAACTAACTAATTGTTCCTAATGATCAAAATTGTCTTCCCCTTCAATCCTTGGTCCTTTTTAACCTTTTCCCGCCTAAAATTTAGCTCAAAACTGGGCCAGGGGCACTTCAGAATTCGCCAGGCACGATTTCACTAAAGAGGTCATGGGCGGACATTGACGCGTACGCATCATGTACGCGTACGCGTCCCTGGAATTTCGCAATCCACGCGTATGCGTCTATTGCGCATGCGCGCCCATGAGTGCATCCCAAATCTTTGGTTTTCCA
>NC_029781.3:52703605-52715277 GCF_000817695.3 Arachis duranensis
AATGGCTACTTTTGATCCTCTCTGGAAAATGGTCCGATGCAGTGTCACTGCATGGCTAATCGTCTGGAGGCATCACCGTTGTCAATGGCTGTGTCCCATCCTCCTTGTGAAAATGGTTCGATGCGCTGTCACAACATGGCTAATCATCTAGAGATTCTCGATCATGCTGGAATAGGATTTACTATCCTTTTGCGTCTGTCACTACGCCCAGCACTCGCGAGTTTGAAGCTCGTCACAGTCATTCAATCCTTAAGTCCTACTCGGAATATCACAGACAAGGTTTAGACTTTTCGAACTCTCATGAATGCCACCATCAATCTAGCTTATACCACTAAGATTCTGATTAGGAGATCCAAGAGACACTCATTCAATCGAAGGTAGAATGGAGGTGGTTGTCAGGAATGCGTTCATGGGGAATGATGATGATTGTCACATTCATCACATTCATGTTGAAGTACGAATGAATATCTTAGAAGCGAAATAAGTTGAATTGAATAGAAAAACAATAGTACTTTGCATTAATCTTTGAGGAACAGCAGAGCTCCACACCTTAATCTATGGAGTGTAGAAACTCTACCGTTGAAAATGTATAAGTGATAAAGGTTCAAGCATGGCCGAATGGCCAGCCCCCATGATCTAAGAACTGAACGTCCCAAGATACCTAATACAATAGTAAAAGGTCCTATTTATACTAAACTAGCTACTAGGGTTTAGAGAGATAAGTAATTGATGCATAAATCCACTTCCGGGGCCCACTTGGAGTGTGCTTGGGCTGAGCTTGAAGTCTACACGTGGAGAGGCCACTCTTGGAGTTGAACGCCAGCTTTTGTGCCAGTTTGGGCGTTGAACTCCACTTTGCAACTTGTTTCTGGCGCTGAACACCAGAATTGGGTAGAGAGCTGGCGTTGAACGCCAGTTTGCGTCATCTAAACTCGAGAAAAGTATGGACTATTATATAGTTCTGGAAAGCCCTGGATGTCTACTTTCTAACGCAATTGAAAGCGCGCCATTTTGAGTTTTGTAGCTCCAGAAAAGCCATTTTGAGTGCAGGGAGGTCAGAATCCAACAGTATCAGCAGTCATTCATCAACCTCAGAATCTGATTTTTGCTCAAGTCCCTCAATTTCAGCTAGAAAATACCTTAAATCACAGAAAAACACAAAAACTCATAGTAAAGTCTAGAAATGTGAATTTAACATAAAAACTAATAAAAACATCCCTAAAAGTAACTAGATCCTACTAAAAACATACTAAAAACAATGCCAAAAAGCGTATAAATTATCCGCTCATCACAACACCAAACTTAAATTGTTGCTTGTCCCCAAGCAACTGAAAATCAATTAGGATAAAAAGAAGAGAATATACTATGAATTTCAAACTATCAATGAAACATAGCTCCAATCAGATGAGCGGGACTTGTAGCTTTTTGCCTCTTGAATAGTTTTGGCATCTCACTTTATCCATTGAAGTTCAGAATGATTGGCTTCTATAGGAACTCAGAGTTCAGATAGTGTTATTAATTCTCCTAGTTCAGTATGATGATTCTTGAACACAGCTTCTTTATGAGTCTTGGCCGTGGCCCTAAGCACTTTGTTTTCCAGTATTACCACCGGATACATAAATGCCACAGACACATAACTAGGTGAACCTTTTTAGATTGTGACTCAGCTTTGCTAAAGTCCCCAATTAGAGGTGTCCAGGGTTCTTAAGCACACTCTTTTTTTGCTTTGGACCTTGACTTTAACCGCTTAGTCTCAAGTTTTCACTTGACACCTTCACGCCACAAGCACATGGTTAGGGACAACTTGTTTTAGCCACTTAGGCCAGGATTTTATTCCTTTAGGCCCTCCTATCCATTGATGCTCAAAGCCTTGGGATCCTTTTTATTACCCTTGCCTTTTGATTTTAAGAGCTTTGGCTTTTTCTGCTTGCTTTTTCTTTTTTTCCATTTTTTTTCCGCCATTTTTTTCTTTTTCTTTTTTTTGCAAGCTTTGTTCTTTGCTGCTTTTTCTTGCTTCAAGAATCATTTTTATGATTTTTTAGATTATCAAATAACATGTCTCCTTGTCATCATTCTTTCAAGAGCCAACATATTTAACATTCTTAAACAACAACTTCAAAAGACATATGCAATTTTCAAGCATTCATTCAGAAAACAAAAAGTATTGTCACAACATCAATATAATTAAGCTAAGTTCAAGGATAAATTCGAAACTTATGTACTTCTTGTTCTTTTGAATTAAAACATTTTTCATTTAAGAGAGGTGATGGATTCATAGGACATTCATAACTTTAAGACATAGTTACTAACTACCAATGATCATGTAATAAGACACAAACATAGATAAGCACTTAACATAGAAAACGAAAAACAGAGAAAGTAAGAACAAGGAATGAGTCCACCTTAGTGATGGTGGCGTTTCCTTCTTGAGGAACCAATGATGTCCTTGAGCTTTTCTATGTCTCTTCCTTGTCTTTGTTGCTCCTCCCTCATTGCTTTTTGATCTTCTCTAATTTCATGAAGGATGATGGAGTGCTCTTGATGTTCCACCCTTAATTGTCCCATGTTGGAACTTAATTCTCCTAGGGAGGTGTTGATATGCTCCCAAAAGTTGTTTGGGGGAAAGTGCATCCCTTGAGGTATCTCAGGGATCTCTTGATGGTGAGCTTCCTCACGTGTTTCTTGAGCTCCATGAGTGGGCTCTCTTGTTTGCTCCATCCTTTTCTTAGTGATGGGCTTCCCTTCCTCAATGGGAATGTCTCCTTCTATGAAAGCTCCAACTGAGTAACATAGATGGCAAATAAGATGAGGAAAAGCTAGCTTTGCCATGGGAAAAGACTTTTCGGCTATTTTGTAGAGTTCATTGGAGATGACTTCATGAACTTCTACTTCCTCTCCAATCATAATGCTATGAATCATGATGGCCCAATCCACAGTAACTTCAGATCGGTTGCTAGTGGGGATGATGGAGCATTGGATGAACTCCAACCATCCTCTAGCTACAGGCTTGAAGTCCAGTCTTCTTAGTTGAACCGGCTTGCCTTTGGAGTCAATCTTCCATTGAGCTCCTTCCACACATATGTCCATGAGGACTTAGTCCAACCTTTGATCAAAGTTGACCCTTCTTGTGTAGGGGCGTTCATCTCCTTGCATCATAGGCAAGTTAAACGCCAACCTCACATTCTCCGGACTAAAATCTAAGTATTTCCCCCAAACCATTGTAATGTAATTCTTTGGATTCGGGTTCTTACTTTGATCATGGTTCTTAGTGATCCATGCATTGGCATAGAACTCTTGAACCATTAGGATGCCGACTTGTTGGATGGGGTTTGTTAGAACTTCCCAACCTCTTCTTTGGATTTCATGTCGGATCTCCGGATACTCATTTCTCTTGAGTTTGAAAAGGACCTCGGGGATCACCTTCTTCTTGGCCACAACATCATAGAAGTGGTCTTGATGGGCTTTAGAGATGAATCTTTCCATCTCCCATGACTCGGAGGTGGAAGCTTTTGTCTTCCCTTTCCCTTTTCTAGAGGATTCTCCGGTCTTAGGTGCCATCAATGGTAATGGAAAAACAAAAAGCTTATGTTTTTACCACACCAAACTTAGAATATTGCTCGCCCTCGAGCAAGAAAAGAAAGAATAGAAGAAGAAGAAGAAGAAGAAAAAATGGAAGAGAAGAGGGAGATGTGTATTCGGCCAAGAGGGGTGTAGAGGGGTGTGTTGTGTGAATTTGAAGAAGAATGGAGGGGTTTATATAGTGGGGGGAGAGGGTGTTAGGTTTGGCCATTTAGGGTGGGATGGGAGGGAAATTGTTTTTGAATTTTGAAGGTGGGTGGAGTTTATGAGGTAGGTTTATGGGGAAGAGTGGATGGATGTGAATGGTGAAGGGGTAATAGGGAAGAGGGATTGAGGTGATAGGTGAAGGGTTTTGGGGAAGAGTGTTTATTGGGAAGAGAGGATGAATGAGAAGAGGGAAGAGACTAAGTGGTGGTAGGTGGGGATCCTGTGGGGTCCATAGATGCTGAGATGATCCTGTAGGGTCCACAGATCCTGAGGTGTTCAAGGATTTACACCCTTGCACCAAATTAGGCATGCAAAATGTACCTTGCACACAATTCTGGGCGTTCAGCGCCAGATTGGTGCTTGTTCTGGGCGTTGAACGCCCATTTGTGGCCCATTTCTGGCATTGAACGCCAGAACCATGCTTGTTCTGGGCGTTCAGCACCAGCTCTTCTCCAGGGTGCATTTCTGGCGTTCAAACACCCAGATGCTGCCCATTTCTAGCGTTTAGCACCAGAACCATGCCCTGTTCTGGCGTTGAATGCCCAAAAGATACTTCTTACTGGCGTTTAAACGCCAGTAAGGTCTTCCTCCAGGGTGTGATTTTTCTTCTGCTATTTTTGATTATGTTTTCAATTTTTCTATTTTTTTCATGACTCCACATGATCATGAACCTAAAAAAACATGAAAAACAATAAAATTAGATAAATAAACATTGGGTTGCCTCCCAACAAGCGCTTCTTTAATGTCAATACCTTGACAGTGGGCTCTCATGGAGCCTCACAGATGTTTAGAGCTTTGTTGAGACTTCCCAACACCAAACTTAGAGTTTGGATATGGGAGTTCAACACCAAATTTAGAGTTTGGTTGTGGCTTCCCAATACCAAACTTAGAGTTTGACTGTGGGGGCTCTGGTTGACTCTGCTTTGAGAAAAGCTTTTCATGCTTCCTCTCCATGGATGCAGAGAGAGATCCTTGAGTTGTAAACACAAGGTTGTCCTCATTTATTTGAAGGATCAATTCTCCTCTGTCCACATCAATCACAGCTCTTGCTGTGGCTAGGAAAGGTCTTCCTAGGATGATGGATTCATCCTCTTCCTTTCCAGTATCTAGGATTATAAAATCAGCAGGGATGTAAAGGCCTTCAACCTTTACTAACATGTCCTCTACTTGTCCATAAGCCTCTTTTCTTGAGTTGTTTGCCATCTCTAATGAGATTCTAGCAGCTTGCACCTCAAATATTCCTAGCATCTCCATTACAGAGAGTGGCATGAGGTTTATTCCTGACCCAAGGTCACATAGAGCCTTCTCAAAGGTCATGGTGCCTATGGTACAAGGTGTTAGGAACTTTTCTAGGATCCCGTTTCTTCTGAGGCAATCTCAGTTGATCCAATGCATTTAGTTCATTGGTGAACAGGGGAGGTTCATCTCCCCAAGTCTCATTACCAAATAATTTGGCATTCAGCTTCATGATTGCACCAAGGAACTTGGCAACTTGCTTTTCAGTGACATCCTCATTCTCTTCAGACGAGGAATACTCATCAGAGCTCATGAAGGGCGTAAGGAGGTTCAATGGAATCTTTATAGTCTCTAGATGAGCCTTAGAGTCCTTTGGTTCCTCAAAGGGATACTCCTTGTTGATCACTGGACGTCCCAGGAGGTCTTCCTCCTTGGGATTCACGTCCTCATCTCCCTCTTTGGGTTCGGCCATTTTGGTTATATTAATGGCCTTGCACTCTCTCTTTGGATTCTCTTCTGTATTGCTTGGGAGAGTACTAGGAGGGATTTCAGTGATCTTCTTACTCAGCTGGCCCACTTGTGCCTCCAAATTTCTAATGGAGGACCTCGTTTCATTCATGAAACTCAGAGTGGCTTTAGACAGATCAGAGACTAAGTTTGCTAAATTAGAGGTATTTTGTTCAGAGTTCTCTGTCTGTTGCTGAGTGGATGATGGAAAAGGTCTACTATTGTTAAACCTGTTTCTTCCACCATTATTAAAGCCTTGTTGAGGCTTTTGTTGAAAATTCCATGAGAAATTTGGATGATTTCTCCATGATGAGTTATAGGTGTTTCCGTAAGGTTCACCTAAGTAATTCACCTCTGCTATTGCAGGGTTCTCAGGATCATGGGCCTCTTCTTCAGAAGGCGCCTCTTGGGTACTGTTGGATGCAGCTTGCATTCCATTCAGACTCTGAGAAATCATATTGACTTGTTGAGTCAATATTTTTTTCTGAGCCAATATGGCATTCAGAGCATCAATTTCAAGAACTCCCTTCCTTTGAGGCGTCCCATTACTTACAGGATTCCTCTCAGAAGTGTACATGAACTAGTTGTTAGCAACCATGTCAATGAGTTCTTGAGCTTCTACAGGCGTTTTCTTTAGGTGTATGGATCCACCTGCAGAAGTATCCAATGACATTTTAGCTAATTCAGACAGACCATCATAGAATATGTCCAGGATGGTCCATTCTGAAAGCATGTCAGAAGGACACTTTTTGGTCAGTCCTTTGTATCTCTCCCAAGCTTCATAGAGGGATTCACCTTCTTTTTGTTTGAAGGTTTGAACATCCACTCTAAGCTTACTAAGCTTTTGAGGAGGAAAGAAATTGGCTAAGAAAGTTGTGACCAGCTTATCCCAAGAGTTCAGGCTGTCCTTAGGTTGAGAATCCAACCAGATTCTAGCTCTGTCTCTTACAGCAAATGGGAAAAGCATGAGCCTGTAGACTTCAGGATCTACTCCATTAGTCTTAACAGTATCACATATCTGCAAGAATTCAGTTAAGAACTGAAAAGGATCTTCAGATGGAAGTCCATGAAACTTGCAGTTTTGCTGCATCAGAGAAACTAGTTGAGGCTTAAGCTCAAAATTGTTTGCTCCAATGGTAGGGATGGAGATGCTTCTTCCATGTAAATTGGAATTTGGTGCAGTAAAGTCACCAAGCATTCTCCTTGCATTATTGTTGTTGGGTTCGGCTGCCATCTCCTTTACTTGTTCGAAATTTTCAATAAGGTTGTCTCTGAATTGTTGTAATTTAGCTTCTCTTAGTTTCCTCTTCAGTGTCCTTTCAGGTTCTGGGTCAGCTTCAACAAGAATGCCTTTGTCCTTGCTCCTGCTCATATGAAAAAGGAGGGAACAGAAAATAATAATAGGGATCCTCTTTACCACAGTATAGAGATTCCCTTGTGTGAGTAGAAGAAAAGAAGAAGAGAAAATCTAAACTCAGAGAGAAAGAGAGGGTTCGGATTTTTGGTGAGTGAGGGAGAGATGTTAGTAGATGAATAAATAGATAGAAGGAGATGAGAGAGAAGAATTTTTGAAAATTATTTTTGAAAAAGGGTTAGTGATTTTCGAAAATAGTTTTTGAAAAAGGTTAGTAATTTTCGAAAATTAAAATCAAAAATTAAAATAATTAGTTAATTAAAAATAAATTTTTGAAAAAGAGGGAGATATTTTCGAAAATTAGAGAGAGAGAGAGAGAGAGTTAGTTAGGTAGTTTTGAAAAAGATAAGAAACAAACAAAAAGTTAGTTAGTTAGTTGAAACAAATTTTGAAAATCAATTTTGAAAAGATAAGAAGATAAGAAGTTAGAAAAGATATTTTAAAATCAAATTTTTGAAAAAGATAAGATAAAAAGATATTTTTGAGAAGATATGATTGAAATTAGTTTTGAAAAATATTTGATTTTTAAAATCACAATTAATGACTTGATCCACAAGAAATCACAAGATATGATTCTAGAACTTAAAGTTTGAATCTTTCTTAACAAGCAAGTAACAAACTTGACATTTTTGAATCAAAACATTAATTGATGATGATATTTTCGAAAATTAGGAGATAAAGATAAGAAAAAGATTTTTTGAAAAATATTTTAAAAATTTTCGAAAATAAATAAGAAAAATGAAAAAGATTTGATTTTTTGAAAAAGATTTTGAAAAAGATAAGATTTTCAAATTGAAAATTTGATTTGACTCATAAGAAACAACTAGATTTTAAAAATTTTTGAAAAAGTCAATCCAAATTTTCGAAATTTATGAGAGAAAAAAGGGAAGATATTTTTTTGATTTTTGAGTTTTTAATGATGAGAGAGAAAAACATGAAAAATGATGCAATGCATGAAAATTTTGGATCAAAACAATGAATGTATGCAAGAATGCTATGAATGTCAAGATGAACACCAAGAACACTTTGAATGTCATGATGAACATCAACATATTTTTGAAAATTTTTATATGCAAAGAAAACATGCAAGACACCAAACTTAAAAATTTTTCATGTATGGACACTATGAATGCAAAAATGCACATGTAAAACAAGAAAAGACACAAAATACGAAATCATCAAGATCAAACAAGAAAGCTTATCAAGAACAACTTGAAGATCATGAAGAACACTGTGTATGCATGAATTTTCGAAAAATGCAAGATGGGTATGCAATTGACACCAAACTTATAACATGACACATGACTCAAATAAGAAACACAAAAATATTTTTGATTTTTATGATTTTCTAATTTTTTTCGTATTTTTCAAAAATTATTTGAAAAAGAAAAATAAGGATTCCAAAATTTTTAATATGAATTCCAGGAATCTTGCATTGTTAGTCTAAAGCTTCAGTCCAGGAATTAGACATGACTTACTAGCCAGCCAAGCTTTCAATGAAAGCTCTAGTCCAAAACACTAGACATGGCCAATGGCCAGCCAAGCTTCAGCGTGTAATAGATACCTCTCATGTATACAACAGTTGATATTTCATCCAACTTCATATACTTATAAGCGGAAGCCTCAGTCCAAAAGAATTAGACATGGCTTTACAGTCAGCCAGGCTTCAACATGCTTCATGAAACACTAGAAT
Organism: Arachis duranensis; assembly: GCF_000817695.3. Classification (NCBI taxonomy): domain Eukaryota; kingdom Viridiplantae; phylum Streptophyta; class Magnoliopsida; order Fabales; family Fabaceae; genus Arachis; species Arachis duranensis. Next base: position 52,712,242 of record NC_029781.3, read on the forward strand.
TCATTCTTAAAAATTCTGAAGAAAATTTTTTTTTTCGAAAACAGGTGAGAAAATTTTGAAATATTTTTGAAAAATTTTTGAAAAGAAAACAAAAAGAAAGTTACCCAATCTAAGCAACAAGATGAACCGTCAGTTGTTCAAACTCAGACAATCCCCGGCAACGGCGCCAAAAACTTGGTGCACGAAATTGTGATCTCCAGGCTCCAAAGACTTGGTGCTCTGTTCTCAATTCATAATTTGTCACAACTTCGATACAACTAACCAGCAAGTGCACTGGGTCATCCAAGTAATAAACCTTACGTGAGTAAGGGTCGATTCCACGGAGATTGTTGGTATGAAGCAAGCTATGGTCATCTTGTAAATCTCAGTCAGGCGGATATCAAATGGATATGGAGTTTTCAAAAATAAATAATAAATAAATAAAAAGTAAAGATAGAAACACTTATGTAACTCATTGGTGAGAATTTCAAATAAGCGTATAGAGACGCGTCGTCCCTCTGAACCTCTGCTTTCCTGCTGTCTTCATCCAATCAATCCTACTCCTTTCCATGGCTGGCTTTATGTAAGGTCATCACCATTGTCAATGGCTACTTTTGATCCTCTCTAGAAAATGGTCCGATGCGCTGTCACTGCATGGCTAATCGTCTGGAGGCATCACCGTTGTCAATGGCTGCGTCCCATCCTCCTTGTGAAAATGGTCCGATGCGCTGTCACAGCATGGCTAATCATCTGGAGGTTCTCGATCATGCTGGAATAGGATTTACTATCCTTTTGCGTCTGTCACTACGCCCAGCACTCGCGAGTTTGAAGCTCGTCACAGTCATTCAATCCTTGAGTCCTACTCGGACTACCACAGACAAGGTTTAGACTTTCCAGACTCTCATGAATGTCGCCATCAATCTAGCTTATACCACAAAGATTCTGATTTGGAGATCCAAGAGACACTCATTCAATCGAAGGTAGAACGGAGGTGGTTGTCAGGCACGCGTTCATGGGGAATGATGATGATTGTCACGTTCATCATATTCATGTTGAAGTACGAACGAATATCTTAGAAGCGAAATAAGTTGAATTGAATAGAAAAATAATAGTACTTTGCATTAATCTTTGAGGAACAGCAGAGCTCCACACCTTAATCTATGGAGTGTAGAAACTCTACCGTTGAAAATACATAACTGATAAAGGTTCAGGCATGGCCGAATGGCCAGCCCCCATGATCTAAGAACTGAACGTCCCAAGATACCTAATACAATAGTAAAAGGTCCTATTTATACTAAACTAGCTACTAGGGTTTACAAAGATAAGTAATTGATGCATAAATCCACTTCCAGGGCCCACTTGGAGTGTTCTTGGGCTGAGCTTGAAGTCTACACATGGAGAAATCATTCTTGGAGTTGAACGCCAGCTTTTGTGCCAGTTTGGGCGTTGAACTCCACTTTGCAACTTGTTTCTGGCGCTGAACGCCAGAATTGGGTAGAGAGCTGGCGTTGAACGCCAGTTTGCATCGTCTAAACTCGGGCAAAGTATAGACTATTATATATTGCTGAAAAGCCCTGGATGTCTACGTTCCAACGCAATTAGAAGCGCGCAATTTTGAGTTCTGTAGCTCCAGAAAATCCATTTTGAGTGCAGGGAGGTCAGAATCCAACAGCATCAGCAGTCCTTCTTCAACCTCTGAATCTGATTTTTGCTCAAGTCCCTCAATTTCTGCCAGAAAATACCTGAAATCACAGAAAAACACACAAACTCATAGTAAAGTCCAAAAATGTGAATTTAACATAAAAACTAATAAAAACATCCCTAAAAGTAACTAGATCCTACTAAAAACATACTAAAAATAATGCCAAAAAGCGTATAAATTATCCGCTCATCACCTATAGATAAATTCTTTGGAAAATTTCATTGTTTTGACTAAGTTTATTATATGTATCCTAAATACAATGTTGTGATTGAGAAATATTAAAAATTCCTTAGTTCATCCCCTTTCAAACAAACCAAATTCCCTTATGCAAAAAGGGTCAACTAGGCTCCAATAAACCATAATTTTCAAATTACAACCACTAAACTAAAATAACTACATATATACATACTATCAACTACAAATGCAAATCCAACTAAAAATATGAAATGTCTACTATCCAAGGTGCAAAATGCAATAAACTAAAATAAAAGTATCCAAAATAACAAATATATAAAATAATCCCAAAAGTGCGGAATAAAACAAAGTGCAAATGCTAAAGGTAACACAAAATAAAAGATAAATGTCCGAAATTGTTCACCCAAAACAGTAACTCCACGGACGGTGATGACGGTGACCTCCCCACACATAGAATGAAGCATCGTCCTCGATGCTACTGCTCGGGCTCGAGGTGAAGGTCAACGGTCGCATCTGACTGGGGCTGAGGCAGTGGCTCCACGGAGGTCTACTGCGCCTCTGTGGTAGCCTGGGTCTGTGTAGGTGCCTCTGGCTGCTGAGCCTGCCCTTCCTCTGCGAAAGAAGGGTCGGCATCAGGGGCATCTCGGCGCCCAGGGATACAAGCATCCACTCGATCAAGGCATCGCATGATGCGGCGCTCACTATGCTCCATAAATCGGAAAAGATGCTTGGTGGGCGAAATCGTGATTCATTCTTTTCACTTCAACAATCCAAGGTAATGGCTCCAAAGACTTGGTGCACAGAACCATGGTCCAAAATTAACTTCACAGTCTCGCTCAACTAACCAGCAAGTGCACTGGGTCGTCCAAGTAATACCTTACGTGAGTAAGGGTCGATCCCACAGAGATTGTTGGTATGAAGCAAGCTATGGTCACCCTGTACATCTCAGTTAGGCAGATTAAATTGGTTTATGGTGAATTCGAAAATTAATAAATAAATAGAAAATAAAAAGGGATAGAAATACTTATGTAAAGCAATAGTGGGAATTTCAGATAAGTGTGTGAAGATGCTGTGCTCCTCTCGTATCTCTATTTTCTTATTACATTCATCCAATCCTTCTTACTCCTTTCCATGGCAAGCTGTATGTAGGGCATCACCAT
>NC_029781.3:52717976-52718267 GCF_000817695.3 Arachis duranensis
AACCTTTTTTTTTCTTTCGCCACTTTTTTTTCGCAAGCTTTTGCTTTTTCACTGCTTTTTCTTGCTTCAAGAATCAATTTTATGATTTTTCAGATCATCAATAACATTTTTCTTTGTTCATCATTCTTTCAAGAGCCAACAGTTTTAACATTCATAAACAACAAGATAAAAAATATGCACTATTTAAGCATTCATTCAGAAAACAAAAACTATTGTCACCACATCAATATAATTAAACTAAATTCAAGGATAAATTCGAAATTCATGTACTTCTTGTTCTTTTGAATTAAA
>NC_029781.3:52729349-52729784 GCF_000817695.3 Arachis duranensis
ACTTTGAAGATCATGATGAACATCAAGAACTTTTTTTTTTGAAAATTTTTCAAGAAAAAAAAACATGCAAGACACTAAACTTAGAAATTTTTCATGCTCAGACACTATGAATGCAAAAATGTACATGAAAATAACAAAAGGCACAAAACAAGAAAATATCAAGATCAAACAAGAAGACTTACCAAGAACAACTTGAAGATCATGAAGAACACCATGCATGAGTTTTCGAAAAATGCATGAATTTTTAAAGCATGCAATTGACACCAAACTTAAAAATTGACTCAAGACTTAAACAAGAACACAAAATATTTTTGGTTTTTATGATTTTATGAATTTTTTTTGTATTTTTATTAATTTTTTCGAAAAACATTATTAGAAAAACGAAAAAGAAAAGAAAAATTTTGAAAAAGATTTTTGAAAAGAAAATTACCTAAT
>NC_029781.3:52729894-52730194 GCF_000817695.3 Arachis duranensis
ACTTGGTGGGCGAAATCGTGATTCATTCTTTTCACTTCAACAATCCAAGGTAATGGCTCCAAAGACTTGGTGCACAGAACCCTGGTCCAAAATTAACTTCACAGTCTCGCTCAACTAACCAGCAAGTGCACTGGGTCGTCCAAGTAATACCTTACGTGAGTAAGGGTCGATCCCACAGAGATTGTTGGTATGAAGCAAGCTATGGTCACCCTGTAAATCTCAGTTAGGCAGATTAAATTGGTTTATGGTGAATTCGAAAATTAATAAATAAATAGAAAATAAAAAGGGATAGAAATACTC
>NC_029781.3:52730934-52732058 GCF_000817695.3 Arachis duranensis
AACAGCATGTACTTGGCGTTCAACGCCAAGTTATGTCGTCAATTTCCAAATAAAGTATGGACTATTATATATTGCTGGAAAGCTCTGGATGTCTACTTTCCAACACCGTTGAGAGCGCGCCAATTGGAGTTCTATAGCTCCAGAAAACCCATTTTGAGGGTGTATGAACTATTATATATTTCTGGAAAGCTCTGGATGTCTACTTTCCAACGCCATTGATAGCATGCCATTTAAAATTCTGTAGCTCTAGAAAATTCATTTTGAGTCTAGGGAGGTCAGAATCCAACAACATCAGTAGTCCTTTGTCAGCCTTCTTATCAAAGCTTTGCTCAGGTCCCTCAATTTCAGTCAGAAATTACCTGAAATCACAGAAAAACACACAAACTCAAAAGTAGCTAGATCCTACTAAAAACTACCTAAAAACAATGCCAAAAAGCGTATAAATTATCCGCTCATCATAACACCAAACTTAAATTGTTGCTTGTCCCCAAGCAACCGAAAATCAAAAATAGGATAAAAAGAAGAGAATATACTATAAATTCTAAAATATCAATGAATATTAATTCTAATTAGATGAGCGGGACTTGTAGCTTTTTGCTTTTAAACAGTTTTGGCATCTCACTTTCTCCTTTGAAGTTTAAAATGATTGGCATCTCTAGGAACTTTATAATTTCAGATAGTGTTATTGATTCTCCTAGTTAAGTTTTGTTGATTTTTGAACACAGCTACTTTTATGAGTCTTGGCCGTGGCCCTAAGCATTTTTGTTTTCCAGTATTACCACCGGATACATAAATGCCACAGACACATGACTGGGTGAACCTTTTCAGATTGTGACTCAGCTTTGCTAGAGTCCCCAGTTAGAGGTGTCCAGAGCTCTTAAGCACACTCTTTTTGCTTTGGATCACGACTTTAACCACTCAGTCTCAAGCTTTTCACTTGGACCTGCATGCCACAAGCACATGGTTAGGGACAGCTTGATTTAGCCGCTTAGGCCTGGATTTTATTTCCTTGGGCCCTCCTATCCATTGATGCTCAAAGCCTTGGATCCTTTTTACCCTTGCCTTTTGGTTTTAAGAGCTATTGGCTTTTTCTACTTGCTTTTTCTTTTTCTTTCTATTTTTTT